>NW_018127996.1:863786-877377 GCF_001952655.1 Monopterus albus
TGCAACACTGCACCACCACAATATTTGCACTGATTTTATGAACAGTTTTGTTTTTCTGACAGACCCTACAGATAAGGATGGATTTACATCAGGTTACACCAAAGAAAAAAGATGCTGTGTGTTGAGCTGATGCAATAAAAACCCACTTATAAACCTTTCCCTGCACTCAATCATTATTTTGAGTGACAGTGACAACTGTCAGAGACAGTTGTACTGCTGTATAGCATAAACCAATATCTTTGTAAATAGAAAATAAAAATGGAAACTGTCAAAACAGAAGAATTTTCATAATCACATAATTTGAAATCAGATTACATTTTTATCAGACTGACTGCAACATTCAAAAAAGGCAAAGTGATTGCCATTTAAATGCATAGACCCTGGATGGAATCACGCAGTAATTGTTGGATTTATGCATTGGAAGTGCACATATACAGAAGAAACCATTAAAATGGTTTACACAGACTTAGTAATCACCACCAAGCTACATTCAGTCAATGAACTATAATGAGGCCTAACATATACTACAACACTTTATGGTCCATTACATTCACATGTATCTTTGTTGAAGTCATGCTGCACGTTGTACTGTGCGGTGCAGCGAGCGCTCACCTCCTCCAAAAGAAATGAGGATATGGAACAAGGGCAGCCTAAAGAAGAGATGGAATAGAAAAATGAGTGCTGAGACTCCAGGGTCTGGTCAAAATTACCTCAGATGAAAGCAAATGTGTCCTCACAGCTCTGCTACAAGCGCCAGACACACACACACACACACAAGGTCTTGAATAGCACACTGCATTAGCTTTCGACTGCACCACTTTGAGGTGTCAGGAACATTTGAGAAATGATTAACAAACCAGTTACCGTCACACACATTTTTCTATAAAGAATAGCTGAAAAGATTGATTTTTGTCCTCCCTTCAGAGGTGATTTGAACTGTGTGAGAATCTCAGGATCTCGGCAGAAATCATTCAAGTCTTTAGAAAGTGACAAACAAGGGCTTTTATATCATATAAAGCCCCCGAGTGGCTTTTCAAAGCCCTCTGATTTCAAGTTTTTGTTGGGATCAAGAGGCTTTTCAGACAGCCGTTTATGCTGATGTTCTCAATGTAATCATGCACCTGGTTCACCTCGCCTCACCCTGCAGCCTCCAGCCTCCTGATGAGACGCACAGCTCCACTGAACAGGGCTGAAACCAGCAGAGGAAGGCAGAATTAAAGTGGCAGTCTAAGGCCACACACATAAATCCTTTTTCTTTCTCAAAAGTCTGTGCTCACACACACAAGCTGCTAAAACTCACGAGCAAACTCTGTCAGTCAATTGCTGTCTAGTTTTATCTGGTTTTAGCATACCTGCCATCCTCCTTAATGCCTCACCTCTTCCCCCCAACCCACCCACCCACCCACACACACACACACACACACCCGCCGCCCTCCACCTCCATCCCTCCTAAACAGCTAAACATGGTGGGATGTGGGATTAGTCGCTGCGGTAATAACTTCCATAGTAAAAAATGCAAGATTCGACATCCTCATGTTCACAAAGACTTTAGCTTAATAAAGTTGCCTTCCTCTTTGTATATAACTCTGGATTTAAACCATGTATGTTTCAGAACATTACAATACCAGCATGGTGTTTTTACTCATCACTTCTCTGCTGCAGAGTGTTTTGGATTTGATGAGGCCAAGCACAGCTAATGCCATGAACTGTCATGTACAGTGTTTTACACTGTGTTTTGCAGTTCAAACGGTGGATTGGAAACTGCTGACACTCCGGTGGTGGATATTGCTCTCTTGCCCGCCAGCACCCTAAATCCCCTGTTGCGAGGAGGGTGGTGTGAAATCCATTTACCACAGATTCCTGCAGAAAGCTTGTCATCTCATAGAAAAGATCCCCCTGAAATATGGAAGAAGCCTGTACTGCAGATGTAACAATAGTCTAATATTCTTCTCTTGCCATATTTCAACCTCTACCTCCCTTTGTCTAGCCATCTCTCTTGTTCAAATTTCTTGTGAGAAAGAAGTGTCTGCTGGAAGTAAACAAAGATGGCTGCTCTGTCATAGTGGGATTAATGTATCATAAAAGGTGTCGGAAGACTTTACACAGTCCTGGTCACAGTCCAGGCAGGTGAACACTTACAAGCTTAAGAGAGGATTTATCATTTCTTTTATTTCAGTGTGAGTATCTACTGGCTCTTTTATTTCCGTGAGTATCTACTGGCTCACTCATGCCCTGACAATACACCCAGACTGTCAAAAATATTGATGCATCAGTCATAGTGCTCTGTTCTCAGTGTGATCAAATGCTGTACAAAATAATAGTTTGCTTTGTGCCTCCATTGTTCTGGTCTGTAAACTGCACTGCATGCAGCCAAAAATGCTGCATTTACTCCAGAATCCATACAGAAACCTTTTTTCTTTTCCCCCTCCCACAGTAGGCCCTCTGCATCTGGTTTATGAATGCAGAAAAGGAAACAAAAAACCAATCACTGAAAACTGTGCATTCAGCTTAACGACTCATGTCATGTCACTACAAGAATGCTGGCGACAGTTGAGTCACATCACCTCAAGAGGAACGACCTCAAAGCGAGCTGATGTGCTCTCCAGAGTCCGTGCTGCTTCTTTTGTCTGAGGAGAAACTAAAGTCTCACATAGCTGCTCTTAAAATAAGATTTATCATTTAGTAACATGAGTAGAGTCAAGGAATTCTCTAATGAGAAACATGAGACAAATTTTCACTTTTACCAAAAGCACTGTTGGACTTTTTTAGTATTCTCTAGCATCAGCATAAAGGTTGGTTTAAGCCAATCAGAAGTGGTCCTGATGAGAGAGAGAGAGAACGAGCGAGAGAGATGTGCCTCCACTCTCTAGTGCTATTCTAGGTCTGGATACCTTTGTGTGCAGCTGTATGTCAAACAAAGGGCCGCTCTGCCTGCGAATCTGGCTGCATGCCTGCCTGCCGTCCATGCTCTCAGGCTGGGGGAGGGAGGACATGGATGTGGTCTGTGCATGTGTGTGTATTTTGGTTTAGGGATGGAGGGGTGGGGGGGGGATGCTGTCTACAGGGAGCAACCAGCCGTGTGAAAATGCTTCATAGTGACTCTCTCCTCCTCCTTTCTCCTTCCTCCTGATTCCTTTGTGCTCTCTTTCGTTCATTTCACTCTCTTTTTTTCACTTTCATTTGTCATTTCCACCACCGTTTACCTTTCACCCTCTTCTCTTTCCAGTTTCCCTGTCTCACCTCCCCGCTCCCTCTTCCTGCTCTTCCTCTCTGTCCCTCACATGTCATGCAACATGCAGCCGGGAGCTAATATTAGCCTGCCACAAATTATAGTGGAAAGTTTACCGCCCAATGGAGCTCATTTTGTGATCTTTGATATGGAAATGCTACCTCTGCTGTGTAGGATGCAAACATCTGATTCTACATGTGTAAACTTCTCTATCTTGCTGTGTGTATGTGTGTGTGTGTGTGTGAACTGAGCGTAGGAAGACAATGAAAAATGGAGGGTGTATCCTCAGGGAACTTTGTTGTAAACCGTTTCGACAAATTGGGACCGAGGGTACTTTATCTCTGGGGCTTTTCTTATGGTTTGTTGCAGCCCACAGCCAACACACACATATCATTCTAACACATGACAAATGGTAGGTGTGGATGATAGTGTTACTGTGAGCCCATAAGCTCTTTAATGTGTTCAAAGCCGCACTAAGTATCTAAGTGGTCAAAGTAGAGAGAGGTTAGCGTAGACAACCGGTAAGTCAGGCAGTGGGAACAAAGAAACAGTTACATCCATCACTTTAATAGTTGGAATTCAATACGTCCAAGTATAAAACGACAGTTAAAGAAGAAATTAAATTTTAAAAATTATAATAACTGCATGTCACAATAATGAAATACAGCCAATGACTAAAGGAATCCAGCAAGACAAAGACAAAGAAAAAAAAAGAGGGGCTTACCTTCCAATTCCAGAGCCACATATGAAAGTCCACCGCTTTTTACACACACAGTCATCACACAGGAGGGAGAGACGAGAACCCATCATTGTTCTCATAACCCCTCCCACACAGATTCGTAGCTCTGTCTGGACGGAAACATGTAGGAGTAGCACTCTCTCTCACTCACACACTGTCTCACAGTGTCTGGCTATAAAACATGCAGCATCAACAGTATACCTTGTTGCAGCCTCCCTCTACTCCAGAAATTCCAACACACACACACACACACACACACGCACACACTCATCCTCCACTGCTATATGCACACAAAGACCCCTTCTCACAGAGTGTGTGATCATGTGATATGTGTGATGCATGTATGTGAGAGCATGTGGTGTCTCTCCACTGCCTGTTCCTTATCAGCTATTTTGTGTACAGTGGGTTCATTTGTGCACCACGCTGACACACATAATATCATCTGTGCATGTGAATATCTCGGCACCCTATAATAATGGCCGCAGCTCGTATGTGTGTGGTTATGTCTTTGGCCAAGGGGATTAGGTGTTAAGAAAAACAAACAGACACCCTGGTTCTGCACAGCCAGCGGGGAGGAAACAGTTCTTATGTCCATTCTATTAGTCCCGAGGGACAATATGGCTATATGTACTTACCCCCTCTGCATTATGGATGGCTAGTAATGGTGTCATTACAACAAGATAGGAAGCTGGTGGATGTTTTAACATGGAGCTGATGAGGATGTGTGAGAAATCAAAGTCCACTGGAAGGGACTGGGACAGTTCCTGCTCCACAGAGAGAGACAGAGGGAGCCATACTAGACATGTCTACTTTCTAGTGATTACACTAATAAATGTTTTCATGTATGTGTATTTGGAGACGTAGAACCAGGCTGATCTGGTCTACTTTCTGCCGATTGCAGACCTCCAACTCTTAAACTTAGCTGTGTGTATTTTCTGACTCAGGAGCAGACTGTGACAGCAGCACAATCAGGTAAATCTTAAATACAGTAGACTGCTACCATTTAGCAAGAGTGTGTAAAGGTGTGTGTGACAAAACGTATAGCTGCCTTCTCACTTGTTTCTTATTTCTGCATACTTGCTGTGCTGATACAGTGGGAAAAGGAGCAGTGCTGCTGTGAAAACAGGAAAAGTTGTGAGGTCAGGACTCGCTGTTCTACTAATTAAGACCACACACACACACACACACACACACCTGTGTTGGGCACATGCATGGAAAAATACTGCAATGTTTAAGTTAATGTTTAAAACTTTTTTAAAACCTTTGCACATATGTTCCATACACTCTACAAAATACTACATGAATTAATGTTAAATTTATCTGATATGTTTTCATGCATTTGTTTTGTTAAACAATTTTTCGAATGAAAAGGGTGCAAAGGATGTGACATTTGCAATTATTAACACTGAAGTGAAACTGAAATTAAAACAATTTTATGACACCTTTCAGTGCTGTCTTCAGCAGCTTGCTCAACAAAGGTCAAAGTACAGGTGTGTTAAAAATATCATTTCATTTGTTGGCAACTGTCTTTGTTGTCAACTCTGTGATGGAGAACACAGGAAGGAACACACACACATCCAAATGAAGATGGTCTGATGTGTGAAATGTAATTAACTGCCATTTGAATAGTAGCTGCACTGTCGTCTGTTTGTTATGGTGTTGCCTTTTCAATTATTTAATGCAGCAGGGCAGTCAAATAGCATTAATCATCACGCTGTTGTTGCTGTTGCCTATAAAATGAAACAGTCAATTATAAATGACAAATAAATGTTTTTATTTGCTCAATTACTATATATTTATCTTTTCTTGTATTTTCTTAAAAAAGAACACCAGGGGTTACTGTCATTTCTATCAAACCACATAAAAGTACTTTCAGGAAGTCCCTATGTTACTGCTAAACCCAGAAGAAATATTAGCATGCTAACATATCTTGCTACTTATTAAAGAAATTAGGCAAAAGGTCATTTCAACCTAAGTCATCTCTGCTTTTTTCCACCATAATGGAACAGACATACAGCATGACAGAAATGGTACTGCCAGTAAAACTAAAATAAAATAACATACAAAGCAATACAGATGTTGTATTCTATTATTTTTTGTATCTATGTCCTCATATTTAAGTTCATTTTTGACCTTAGAAAAAAAAACGAAAAGATGAGGGATGAGGATTGACCTTACCAGGGCGTTGCCTGCCTCTCGCCTAATCTCGGCTGAGACTGGCTTCCTTTTGATTTCAGATTCTTACTGATAACAAGGATCCTTAAAATGCTTTCAATCACAAATAAGTAAACTCTTATCTTAGTAGTGCTTTCCACCACAATGCATGTTTGTCTGTATAGTGTATGTGTGTCATGTATGACTGTTATGTTTTTTTTCCACAAGTAAAAATGTGCACAAAACTTGGAATGTATATGTTATTTACTGCCACAGCATCTGCTACAGTAAATTATGTGTCCCAGTGCAAGGAGAACAACAGAAATCTGGTGGAACAAAGAAATGGCCGTGACCAGATGTGCCACGTGTTAGAAATGTATTTTTCGTGCATGCATTACAATTGTGGGAATCACTCTTTGATATTTAAAAAATACCTCAAAACACATTGCTACTGATTTGACAGAAATGAACCGACAAATCTCATGTATGGCAGATTTTCAATGCAGCCATGATGTAGATGTGTTTTTATACTTACATGCATGTTTAACTAATTAATTTCATTTTAAATTTTTCATTTTGTATTCTAAAAATACATACTACTGTATTTCACAAACAAATGGCTGTAACGCTGTTCACTTATACAAGATAAGAAATTCACTAAAAAGCTTTTTTGAAACTTAAAAATGATTAATTATTGAAGTAGGATGCTTGAAAATATAATATGCTTAAATGTCAAAGAATATATATACACCAAATGTGAGAGGAGCTTGAAAAAGTCGGCTGACAAAAGGAAAAGGCTGTAAACGCTTACAAAATCCTTACACTGTGTACAGGGGTAATGAGCTGCTGTGTTCTAAGGTTTTCTCACTGAATGCCACACCCAAGGACTCTTATTCAAACACGCTATGGATTCTCCGCTCCTCTCCTTTAATGACCAGGTCATACACAACCACAGGGTTGGTGCTCTCTGCTGCTATATGAAACACAAGAAACAGTTTTGTGTGTGATGATGATGCTGAATCCTCACATCATGCTCTGCAGAGACAAACAGCGGCCCAGCTAACACGACCGGCGCCTGGCAGCCTCTTGGAGACAAGGAAGGATGACCAAGCATTCAGCAAGAAAACAAGATTGAATTACTGCTGATCAAATTAAATAGCACAAGCCGAATTGGGGATGTTTATTCTTTGTGAAATGCCAACCTTGATTGAGTCTTTGTTGTTTAATATCTCTTTTGGGGGGATTTTACATTTGAAATGAAGTTCCCATCAACACACATCCCAGTGACTAGGCAGTAGAATGAGATGGTCTAATAAGGGATCTTCTAATGTTTTACAGTGTGAGTTTGTATGTGTTGATAATGAGTCAGAGCTGTGGGGAGTTTGTTGCATTGTACAGTTGCATAGAGCAAATGCTTTGTGCATTTAAATATTCAAATTATTGCTCGATTGCTGGTATGTGAGAGCGCAGAGGCTTCAGGGCAGAAAAACTGGCCAAATACATGCGCTCATATGTTATCAATGTCAGTGCTTTGGGCAGTTATTAACACATAAAAGAAGCTGTTAGATGAAGGAGGAGGGAGAAGGGACTAATGAAGGCAGTAAAGAAAAAAGCGTGTGTGTTTGAGTGTGTGTGTGTGTGTGAGTCCAGAAATAGTCCAGATATGAGGGGACCTGGGGGAGGTGGGGTGGGGGGGTGTCACATGTACAGTACCTGCTCTCTTCTGGCCTACTAATGAGATACCTAGCTCTGCATAATGGCAGCTCACACACACATATACAGACTTAATCCTGTCTTAGCTGTTTACAGCCAATAACACATTTTGAGCACAAAAAAGATTACATTTGTTTAACCAGTGAGATTTCACTGTTTTCAGTATCCCAGATGCAATTTAGCACAGAGACATTATCCATGGACTCTATGGACTCACAGGAGAACATGTTTTTACATTTTTGTGACAAATTGTTCACCTCTCCCACTGGAAACAGATGCTTAAACAGAGCCACGCTTTCTGTAATATGCTTAAATATGGCTTTCTGTGTCAGTACACTGTAAATGCAGACGAATTAATGAGGCAAGAGCGGTGCACCCTTGAATGCAAGTATCATTAAGTTTAGGAATAAATTAATGAAATACACTAAACAGAGCTGTGTAACTAATTTGTCAATCACAGTTGTCAGCAGCAACAGTGAGATTTTTGTTAAGAACACAAACCAAAGTCCATTTGGAAAAAAGATCACACAGACCACACCTTTTCTGACATCTGACTATGTGTTTCAGCATTATGGTTTGGTCTTATGAGACTGAAATCCTTTTTTCCCATGCAGCAGTCACTTAAGGAATAATACACAAACTTCAGAACATAATTACAGGTATAAATTGAGCATAAGAGCGTCTTCAGACCAGGTGAGCTACAGGGGGTGTCAGGGCCTCAGCTGCATCACCAGCACATTCACAATCTCCATGACAACCACTTACCATGACGACCCCCCCATCCCTCACCATGACGACCTCTGTCACCCAGCTGCCCTCCTGAGCCCTGTAACAGAGCTAATATGGCCGCTGTGGAGCCCCTGTGAAACCGAGACCACCACCTTCTCCTCTTCCTTCCTGTAATTCCTCAACCCCCGGGGTTAAAGCCAGTAATTCTGAGGAAGTGTCTCTTATTCAGACAATAAAACACTCTCTATTCCGATGGTTCCTCTGGGTTAAGAAGCTGGCGCAGAAATCAATTGACTCTACAACACTGCTAACTAACAACCTAACAATTCCCTGGGACTGTGGCCTCTCTTTCTTGAAAATTCAACTCTTCCAGCTTCCTGCTAGAAAGTGTCTGTGCCCAGAAATAAGAGGATGATTATGTGCTACAGGAATGTGTGTGTGCAAGCAGAAGTACTACCTAAACATTCACATGGACACACACACTGTCTTATTGTCTTTTAAAGCATCTCTTTGTCTCTGGGGAACAATGGTTCCTTGACAGCCTGTCAAACATCATATGTAATTGATTCCACGCAGCCAAAGCTCCTCTCCCTGTGCCATTATCTGTATCCCCTGACGACTCTGCACTTGATCAGCATTTCGTATCTCTTAGTATGTTATAAAATGGCCAACCTCGTACTGTCCTGGGCAAATAAAGAGAAAGAATACAGATTCAAATAAACAAAACCATGCAGACAAAGGCAGAAAAAAGAAAGTCCAGGTGAGGTGATACCTTTTGACTCTTCCACCTTTAAAAGTGCAGTGGAGCTCTTGACCTGCACCGGTTGCCAGATCAAAACTGGACACCAGGAAAACTAATTCAAAGGGGGAAAGATATTGACTAGAAATGCATATTTTCTATATTTTTCTACACTTTTTCTTCTTCCAAAGATGGTAGATTCAGATGTCTGCCGTGCGTGAAATGGAGCCTGTAGGCCTTATAGGGCAGTATTAGACACACAGTGAGATCGCCTTAGAGCGTAAATGCATGTGTGTGTGAGTGCAGCAGTGAATGCACATATTGGATGCACATGCATGTGTAGCACAGTGGTGTGTGACTTACCACTGGCTGTCCCTGAGGGCTGAACATGTTCTGACAGCGCTGGTGCTTCTCAGTGTCCCGCTTCTCCGTAAGCTTTCATCTACAGCATGTTCGCTATCACTCAAAACTCCCTCCTTCTTTCCTTCTTTCTACAGCTTTTGTCTTCCTATATTATCTCCATCCTTCCTGTCAATTTCTCTTCCCCTTCTTTCAGCTCTTTCTCCTCCCTTATTTCTTCTTTCCTTACTATCTACTTCCCTTGCATTGCATTTCCCACTCTTTTTTACTTTCTCCCTTTTTCTTTCTTCTCCACTCATCTGTCTCCTTCCCTCTCTCACCCTTTTCCTCCCTTCCTCTCTGTCACCCTCACCAGCGCTCCAGGAGCTTGGTATCGCTGTCTTACAGCTGGCACAGAGAACAGGCGGACACATGGGAGGGCTGTTTTGTAATCCAGCAGGTCATACCACCCTGGCACAAGAAGGGGGTGGGGGGGGGTTGATGGGATGCAGAGAGGGAGGGCAGGGGGAGGGAGGACTGAGCAGGCCTATACTACTACCTTTCAACCTATACCTTTTCTGCATCCCTCTGTCTGTGAGCTGATGGTATCTCCCTTTTTTCCCACTGATGACGGGAGGTCTCGCCTCACTAAGCTTCTCTGCGCGTTGAGGTTTTAGGACTGAGCAAAGAAAAGGACGAAGGAAACAAGGAAGGGAGGAAGGAAAAAAAGGGAGTGGGAGGAAGTGTGGGAATGAATGGAGGAATGAGAGAGAAGAGGAAAAGAAAAGTGGAGGAATGGGAATAAAAGGAAAAATGAATGGAGGACTGCTACTGGGGGAAGGTTGTAGACTGAAGAAGTGAAGCATCTTAGTTCAGCAAATCTTTACTGTAGGGTATATGTAAGTATAGGAATCAAATGTATGCTAAAAATGAATGAAGAGCCTGGTTATGAACTTGCGATGCTGTATTCTTTAGGTTACAACTCATCCTCACAGCTGGTGCTATTGATTGCATGTGGGAGTGTGTTTAAAACAGACAGTAGCAGAGGCAGAGAGAAACCCAGTGAGAGACAGTAAAAGACAGAGGTTAGGTCTCAGGGTGACTGAACAGCTGTGTGCCACACTATGAGCTGTCATCTCTCCCACAGATGGTCCAATTGCCTCCATTCATACTCACTTTCACCTCAGTCACTTCAAGAAGATGGTGTTCTACACTAGTCAGAATGCTCTGGACATGAGACGTTACCCAAAGGGTAACATAGGTTACCTATATGGGTTACATGGGGTATGCAAAGGGTGCTGTAGGTTCCATTATAGGAACCTACATCACCGAAAGCTGTCAAGTCGAGTAACGCTCGTCACAGGTTCAGCATTTGTTTCCACTGCCATGCACCTGCTTTGGAGGTGCTTTCCAGTAGCTACCCCTCAGGAAGTGGAACTAAGATCGAGTTCCAGGAATGTGGCGGGGGAGGGGGTGTATGTGTATGTATGACAAGCAAGGCATGTAAAGAGGCTGGTTTAGATGTAAAACGTGAACTTTAAACAGTGGACCGTGGGCAAAGTGGTGAAGACGTCACATTTCTGCAAGTCTATGTTCTGCTTGTTCAACACCTGTTTGATAACTTGTTCATGTAGTCTAGGTTACTGACTGATTGTTCCGCTGTGGAATGATCCTTCACATCATCTGTTCTCCCTCTGCTCAGCTGACTGCATGTGTGAGACTGGCACAGCCCCTCCCTCCTCTAAACAGAGACTGACACAGAGAAAACACAGTGGAAAAACAAAGCAGGATGGTCCACATCATGTGGGGTAAAGTACAGGGTACAACACTCATTAGATTCCAATAGTAGAAACACAGCAGAACAGCAGAACACTGACAATGGACCATTTTGCAGCACCCTGGATTGCACAGTTGCAACTTTTTGTTTGCAGCTGTGCTGAGATTAGGGGAAAATCATGTTATGACAAATACACTACAGTCAGAATAATCAACCAAGTCATTTCTTAGATTTGCAAACTTGAAATATATTTGTATTAAACTGCGCTGGGTAAAAGAGGAAACCGGAAGAGATCACATCAAGTACCTCCTCACCACTGAGTGCCGCTCCCTAACAGCAGAAGTGCCTGCAACCCAATGATTGATGCTCCTCAACCTGCTGCAGTCACCTCCTGTGAGGATGACTTCTTTTCATTTGATGAACAGCCCAATGCCATGGCTGAGGCACCTATGTCAGTGGAAACAGAGGTGACATCTTATTTCAATTCTGATCCAGTAATGGAAAGCCTGCATAAGTTTCCAAGAATTAAAAAAAACTGCACTACGATACGATGCACCCGCTTTCAGCACCTTATTCTGATGCGCTTCAACAGATATTTCAGTCAAGGGGGTATAATGGAATAGGCTAGCTCCCACCATAGCCATAAGCACAGCCTAGATTTCCCTTTACTTTCAGCCATGTTCATATGCACACGTTTTCATATTTTTATATTTGCCATGAAACAGAACTTTTTAAATCAAACTTTCCTGTAGGTTATGTCTGACCATTACTGAAGTTTTTTGAGTTTGATAATTGAACCATATTTGCTGTCAGGCCTTGTGAGCCCAAACACAATAAAACATGGCTGTATCTCAGTTTTGTATTTCTAAATCTTTTTATTTCCATTTTTTTCTTGTATGACTTCCCTTTTTGCTGAACTTTTTTTTTAAATTTTGATTTACGTAAATGTAAATTTTAGGCCCAAGCACTTTAATATCGTTTTTGTATTTTTGAAAAGTATGTTCTATAATAAAAGTTCTATAGTTTCATAGAGCCTATTGATATCTGTCTAAGTAGATTCATTTAGTGTTTTAGAGGCATATAGGTCTGTCTTTGATCTGTTTTCTTTTTAAGCAGTTAGGCTATGTTTAGCCTACTGTATATGTTCATTTCTATGGACTAAAATTGAGGGGTTGGTCCTTTATACTGAGAAAGCATAAGCTATGTTCATCATGCTCACAAAATCATTTTGGGATGTTAAGTTCTACTTCTGTAGTTATTTTGGTGAAAGTAGCTCAAAAGTAATATAGGTTCATGTAACGTATTACAATTCTGAGAGAGTAATATTGTAAGGTAAGGGATTACTTTTAAATTACAGTAACAAGCAATCTGTAATGTATTACAGTTTGTAAATAACTTGCACAACACTGTCCACATGATGTAGTACATCAACTTAAAAAAAAATGATGGGAGGGTAAAGTTAGAGCACGTGTTGGCTTTGGTTAAGGTTAGTGTCCAAGAAATGAATGTACGCTTATGTAGGGACCCGGTAAGTGACAAAAACAAGGATGTGTGAGTGTTTGTTTGCCCGAGTGAATGTGCATCTATCCAGGTGTATGCAATGCTGTATGTCTGTGCAAAGCTGTGACATGAGAATCAATGAAAACATTTACACATCAGGTTCTGTGCTGATAGCTTCCAGTCTGGTCTGGTGCTCTGTTCTCTCTCTCTCTCACTCACACTCACTCACACACACACATACACACACATACATGTCTTTATGCCTTTGTGTGGCCCACGTTCTGTGACTTCTTTGTGAGGGCCAACACTTCTACTATAGCTACAATGGTGCAAAACACAAATCTATTATGAGGTGGCAATAGAGAATCAAAATGTCACTTCAGAATTCAGAAAACTCGAAATAAAAAAAATCTTTTTCTTCTACACGTGTGAGGACCGGAGCCTGTTGCCAAGCAGATTTGGTGAACTGGACCTTCTGTCACAAAGCACCAAAACAATGCATGTTATATCACCAGATTTTAGCAGATCTTTCATAAGTGTCCCATCTTACTTTCCTGGTTAACCCAAACCACAGCATTACAAAGATGGAAGCATGTGGTTTTTAATTTTGCCAATGTAAAGTGTATTTAAATTTGATTGTATTTACATCTATTAAAAAATGTATTATAAAAA
>NW_018127996.1:878332-879965 GCF_001952655.1 Monopterus albus
CAACACAAGGGTTAAATTTGATTGTATTTACATCTATTAAAAATGTATTATAAAAATGGTATATGGTATGCATCTCTGCATTTAAAACTGGGTAGTTTTGCAGACATCTAAACTTTAGTTTTTTTTCAATCTTACATGTCACTTGCTAAGTTTGCTTAACACCAGTAACACTGAAAGCAATGTTTGTCAAAGTCCTCTAATCTTGATTTACCTATTTTAATTCACCCACTCCATTGATAGAAGCTTGATAAACAATTTAGCACACGAAATTAGTCACAACTGGCTTTATTTGCACAACATAAATTAAAAATGAACTACAACTATTTCCTTTTTTGAGACATGATGGAGTTGTGGACATGATTCTTTAAACCTTTCCAGTTGCGACTGCCCAGTGCTGGTTCTGCTTCAAGTGCCTTGAGGCAGACCTCTTTACCAGGAACTCCTTGCATAGTGATATACTGCTCCAGTTGTCGCCACAGCGCTGCTTTTTCTGCAGAACTCCACGGCCTGTGCTGGAGTTTGTTTTTGCTGAGTAACTGTAGGTCCACAGCTGAAATAGAAATGACAAATGTGATATACTGTACATTCTCAATATTCCTATATATTATATATTCTCAATACAGTTCTACAGAGGAATCATCGAGTCTGTTCTCTGCACCTTAATCACTGTCTGGTTTGGCTCGGCAATCAAACAGGACAAGTACAGACTTCAGCGGACAGTCAGGACTGCAGAAAAGATCATTGAGCCTGCCCTCCATGGAGGACCTGTACACCTCACGGGTCAAAAGGAGGCCGGAGAGGATCACTACAGACCCCTCATACCCTGGACACAATCTGTTTGAACTCCTCCCCTCTGGACGGCCTTACAGGTCACTGTGCACCAAGACAACCAGGCACAGGGACAGTTTCTTCCCCCAGGCTGTCACCCTGATGAACACTTAACCAACAACAGTATGACTGGTCAGTAACCCTCAGTGCAATACCTGTAAATATACCTCGTACAGATTATAGAGACTTGTACAGGTCTCTAGTTCTTAAGTACTCTCTTTTATCCCTACTTATCTCATTTCAATGAGCATTCTTTTGTTGTCTGCATTGTTTTACTGTCTGTTTATACTGCTTTTTCTGCATTGTTTGCACTGGTTGTTGATGTTAATACTGCTATTTTGTTATATTACACAGCCTTATGCTGGTTTACTGTTTTGCACATTGAGAGCCGATGTACCTGAGTCAAATTCCTCGTGTGTCCGTCACACCTGGCCAATAAAACTGATTCTGATTCTGATTCATGTCACTGCTGAAATGAAGTAGCTACATTAGTAAATTGTGCAACTGAAAGCAATGAGCCAAAAACAACTCTGAAGTGTCACTGACTCTGGCCAGGACATGGAGTTTGTCTGCATTTTATGGACACACACTCTTTGTGCTTGAGAGGTTGATTTCTGAGTTTGTTCAAGGTACTTAAATATTTCAAAGGCCATTGGTTTTGTTTTGTTGGTTTTGACATGAGTGAAACTCAAACACAACATCAATCTGGATTGTTCCTTTACACACCGAGCAGGTGAGGTACAGTTTCCTTCAATGTTTTCCTGCTACTCTTGCATTCTTTAGCAATAAGCACAATGAAAACTTT
>NW_018127996.1:883186-900147 GCF_001952655.1 Monopterus albus
TTTGAGTTATTTCTTTAAATAGAGGCTCACAAGTTAAAGCTTAATAGCTTCACAAATACTAACGCTGGAGAATGAGCCAGAGGACTAAACCAGAATTTAGTTTCAAACCAAAACAACTAACTAGTTTCATAAATCTTACCTGGACAATTTGCAGTTTTTTCATTGTCTAATTCAGCTTTCACGGTTCTCTCCTCGTCGTATCTCTCAGCACACTGATTGTGGTGCTACCGTAGTCTCCGCAGTGTTGAGGCATGCATTTAATGCAACATTAGTTGAAGGTGAGACTCAAGCTCAAGGTTTTTTACATTGTTTTGATTGCCACCCATTTCTAAGCTGCCCTGTCTGTGCCCTTTCAAAGACACAGGCAGTATTGCATGAATTCAGCTTAAGCAGTATTTAATCAGAACATGATACTTTATTTTATTGCATTTTTGCATGCATATGATAAAATAAATGTAGATAATGGCCAATTACAAAATTTCCCAGCCTTAGCCAATCAGAAAATTGGACTGTGTCTCCTTCCGGTAAATCAGGTGGCAAAAGGGGGGCACAAGAGCACAAGCTGGCACACATTTTTCTGACTTTACTCTCTGTATGTGGACATCTTCTGAAACTTAGACAGATCATTCTTTAGGATGAAAGGAACCTATCCTAGCATTTTCCTTGTGTGGACCACCCAAAAGGTCCACACAAAAAGAAATGTCCACGCAAGAAAGGCGTTCAGTCAGGGGTTGGTTCACACAAGTATATAAAGACAAACCCCCCCCCACACACACAGCCATACTTGTACTCCTGTGAGGACACTCATTGACATAATGCATTCCCTATTTCCTTACCCTAACCCTTAACCATCTGAACTAAATGCCTAACAATAACCCTTCCCCTAACCTAAACCTTAATTCTAGCCTGTACCCTAAAACTAAGTCTTAACCCTCAAAAAGTTGTTTCAGAATGTGTGAATTGGCCAAAATGTCCTCACTTTGTAGCAAAAAATACATTTTTGGTCCTCACTATATAGCAAGTACAAGAACACACACTTACACACATTTGCTCACAACTTGCCAAAGTCATATTAAATGTCACTAAAATATTATGAACACTCTTCCTTTCAATACTGCAATTTTAGAATCACTAGCAATGATACATGCCTTTGATTTGATTTTATTTGATTTATTCTTTTAAGCAAGTTACAAGAATCAAAATAATGTATTTCATGCATAGGACTACAAAGAAATGATATAAAATGTTTGCCATTATAGGAACTGCACATTATTAATATACTGCTACCGATGCTACAATCTTCCATACACATATCAACACATTCACACACAGACTGACTTCATCTTTTCAGAAATTATGCAGTGGGGGGAGGAGTGACAATTGCCTCAGTCTTTCTCCTTGTGTACAGACTGCCATACTCTGGCAAACACACACACACACATACAGTACCCGCCAGGCCATATGTATCATACAGCAGATGAACACACTTTAATACAACCCCTCACTCCTTCAAGAAATATGGAAAAATTTGCTGAGAAGATGCACATCACATAGCCTCCATTAGTTAGAATGAAACAAAAATGTCATTGGAATTATATGTATATATTATATTTATGTAAGAAAATATTGAGTACTGTGCTTTTTCCCCATTTTCTAAAAACCACTGTGAGCCATAATATTGTACATCAACACATCATCTAAGATTCAAGAATCTATTGCAGGCAGTTTAAGCAGGGCTTACTGTATATGCTGCACTTATACACTGTGGGCTTATTCACTGTCATGGCCACATCCATACTTGTTGTTCTGGTGCCACTTTAGAAAAATGAAACCCTGACTGAACAGTTTTAATATCTGTCTTAAGCTGATTGAGTTAATAGCCCTGGCAACTTGATGTCATCAGTGTTAAACCTATAAAATCATTGTCAATTTAAGGTTTAATTTTGCTGTGTTCACAGAAGCAGAATAATACAGTACATGTCAGTTTTATTTTTCTCTTTTTCAGTGATTTAAGCTGCCTGTCACTTTGCAACATTCAGTATTTAGGGGACTCACTGCTGTTAAGTTTGGATTCCACTTAGGCAATGAATACTAGTTAGCCTAATTTTCTACCATTAGCCCTGATTCCCACTAAAGATGAATTTTTGTGTATGTTATCTCTTATAAGCTAATACACATGGATTCAAAAAGTTGGTACAGTGACGGCTGCTATTCATTGTGAATGAGACCCGGCTTTGCAGCTTTGTGCTCCCCACTGTGATCAACAGATTCAAAAAGCTCCTACATATACTGATACACTTTAGGGTAAAGTTGAGAAACATTCAACGTTATGCAGTTTTCCAGTGTGAGAGTCAGTAGGCTAATCATCTTGATTCCACCAAAAACTGAACCACAGAGTTTTTCTAGGTTCCACTATGCAAATTGTAAAGAAAGTGGAGGAAACACTGCCCGTCATAGTCTCTGGCTTCCCAGTTCTCTATATGTCTTTAATATGGGACATTCAAACAAGAAACATCATTGCCACTGTTACTGTGTCTGACCACTGCACAGAAAATAACTGTCTAGTCTCAGCAGACTATGCAAATTACATGCTCAACCCACCACATCTCCGGTACTAAATATTGAAGACAGGCCAGGCACTACCACCTACTTTGTGTGAATGCACCATCAGCTGTTAGCTCCTGCACACTCAGAGCATGCAGAAAAGAAGGGGAGAGCTTTAGCTAGTGTTAACTGTCCTTCATTAATGGGTCCACATGTGGACTTCACAAAATGATTGACAGTTCTGAGACACACAGAAGTTTTTTTTAGTGGCTCCTCTCCAGTTTTAAGAGATGGAGGTGAAGACTGGCCTGAAGCCAAATAATTGCACAACATTACCACTGCCACTTCTTGCTGAACATGAAGCAATTGGCTCGTCACAGAAGAATTAACTGAATTTTGTGTTGCTGTGTTCAGTGGGTTTTCCCCTTCAGAGGAAAGAAAAGAGAAATGTCTCAGTGCATAACTGTGGTTCAAATATCTCTTACAGGTAAAACAAAATCTGGACAACCTAAATAACCGTTTGAAATCAACTGTGGCGTTGTGTATCATGTGGTTTCCATGACTGTGTCATGAGACCTCTATAACGCCACTGAGAATGAAGAGGCTCTGAGGAGGAGGAGGAGGAAAAGTAGCAAGGTGTTTCTTTTACACCAACCATTCTTACATCTCTATACAGCCCTCAGCAGAACTCTGTCTCGGTCCATACGCATATATCGTACAAACCCATCAAGGTTTTACTTTATATGTTTTTATTGAATATCCTCTTTAAATTTTAATGTGTGAATACTATTTAAAAAATTGACACAAAGTCACAATTAATTTTGCACATTGCAATATCAGTAGAGCTAATGATATCAAGCCACCTTAAGACTGTTTTTTCTGAGTATTTTTAAAGTAGCTCCAGGTCAACAAGTATACATGCGGTTATATTAGCAAACTAAGAAGTCTAAAGCTTTATGTTATGTGAATGAGTCATTTTGTTTCTACTGTGCAGGGTTAGCTTGTGTATGTACCCATGGTTCATTCTCTTATTATAGGAGATTTACATTGATGAGGCCATTAGCAGTCTGTAAAACCACTTCTTTGCCTGTGTTATGATTATATAAGCTAGCCGCTATATTAACTTACCCAACAATGCTAATGGGACAGAGAAAAGAGCAGCCAGATATGGAAAGATTCCGCTAATGCTGTAATGGCAGATGATGGACTGTTTGTGTGTCTTTCTCTTATTTACTAAATGTGGCTTTTAAGTAAACAGAAGTGTGTTGTTAAAGTAGTTGCCTTGGTTTTATTGTGTTTACTGGTGTGCAGTCTAAAAGGCTGTCTTTATTGAAATGAGCCATTTCTTGCACTGAAGACAGTCAACAGGTCAACACAAACATGTCTGCCTTTTAGAAACCAAAAGCGCCTGCTGCATTTTCTCTTTTATTTTGGTGCATTTTCACCCAGTTGTTTTATTTGCTACTGTTCTACATTTTAAGAGTGATCAAAACAGGCACACAAGCTGCCTAATATTTAATTTTTATGATGATATATGAATCAGTTGTAACATGGCCATTAATTAGACTCTTCCAGTAAACAAATTATTCTATGCTAAAACACTTGTCTTCAGTTAACACGCTGTGGTCTTTTAAACCCAGTGAACCAAAGGAGTTTTACTCATTAATATGCAAATTCAGGCATCATGGGTGATCCAAAATTATATCAGATTATCTCCTCTAAAGTCAATCACATTCTCTATTATTCTGGAGGTACACTGTTGTGTGCCTGCACAGAGTGATGTACAGATGTCTCCATGGCAACATTATCCAAAAACACAATGGAGCAATATGATGTCTTTTTGCAATACCATACTTTTTGTCATTCATTTTTCATAGGTTTTTTTTAAATCAATTGCTTTATTTTTACTTCAGTCGAACTCAGGTCTGTGTTACCAAACAGACAAAATATGCAGCTGCGCCATGCATGGCCCCATGTGTTCCCAGACCCCCAGGTTCACTGTATGGCATTTAGTTTGTAGTAATTTGGCTTTTCTAATTTTGTTTGTTGGAGGGTGTGGGAATATACATTTCTAATGCACAGCATCAACTGACTAAGGTACAGCAGGTTGTGTTTCATTCCCTGCTCTTGAGTTGCTGGCTTGAAAACATTCTCATTCTCATAATCTTGTTTATTTTAGCTGATATCGTTTTTACATGATGCATCTTTTTATACATTTTATATATTTCAACACAGGAATAAAAAATGTGTTAATCAGATTTGCTCTTACATTCATCTGGACATAAAGCTGCTGAGAAGAAGAAAAGGGGCAGGAATAAAACCTCGTGACTGCTATTCATCAAAGCTCAAGTATGAACTCCTAAGGAGCTGTTCACAGAGTGCATGAGTCATTCAGGACACACAGGAGGAACATGTGTAGAAGCTACAGTTAAGGGAGGAGGTTTAGAAAATCAAGGCCACTGACATACCAGTTATAGATGAGGGGGAGATAAATTTAGTTATATTCCGTGTTTATGTACTGTTTTTTTTCCTCACACTCATTTACCGGCACCACTAATGTGTGGGAAAAGTGTGAACATGTTTGTATTATTTGGTGTTGTCTGAGCATATATGACACAATAATATACTGTACATCAAAATATATTTTAAAATGGCCAAAGTGTAGTGTTTTGTGGAGCAGCAGCTGTATTATAAACCAGCAGATGTGTGAAGGCTACACTGTAGTTTTTGGGTGCTATGTTTTCAGTGGCCACCAGTAAAAGCAAGAAGATGCAGCCAGCCATACATGTACAGAGAATGTCTAAATACTAATACTGTATGTGTGTAGGTGTGTCGCTGATAGTAACCCAGTCGGGAAGGTGTTAATAACCTCTCACCTCTGCCTGAACCTTGACTAAGAGGTCATTTGTTGCTGAATTCAATGAGTAAACCAGGTAAATAAGTCATCACATCTCCTAAATGGCTGCTAAAAATCAAATGTATGGGTATATAACTATGTTGCCTGTGGTTGGCTATGTTAGGCAAGAGTCTAAACAGTTCTGTGAGGCTGTACTTTAACAAAATGATGCTTAGAGCTAAATGCTATCATCTTAACATAGCTGCGACATGACAATGCTAACATGGTGATGTTAAGCTGCTGTATTTACTATCTTCTCCACTTTAATTTAGCATGTTAGTGTGCAAACATTTGCTAATTAGCAGTAAGTACAAAGTATAGCTGAGGCCAAGGGGAATGTCATTAGTTTTACAGCTACTTGATCAAGACCAATTTAGTGGACTAATTGAAATTGGGGATCACCAAGGTTACAGCAGTTCATCCTTAGGAAGATGATTCATGAGAATCTATCCCATAGTTGTCAGGAAATCATCAAAAATCACAAATGTGAAAGTAAAGCCCTTTGTAGACATGCACTGGAACCCTGAAATTATTCACACGTTACCTGAAGGAGCCATATGGGAGAACGGAAATGTCCGAGCCAGCTGATCCAGCTCCGTAATACAAAGTAAAATCTGAGTGAGCCCATGTGACAAAACAGCAGCGTATAGTGCAGAGAAAGCACAGCCAGCTGGTGGGTGTGTTGATGACGTTCATGTGAACCTCTTGAAACTGGAAGAATACAAACATCCCGTGGTGAAGAAAAATGGTAATTAACAATAAAGTCTCCTGTTGTTAAGAGCTGATGCCAGAACAAATTTAAGGAATGGCAAGATACCAAATTACAAACTGGCTATGTGACTGTGTCATGTCCCACCTCCTGCATACTCAACCCAGGTCAAATGACAATAATGACAAATACTATCACAAAACAATTCACCAAAAATACCTTATTAGCACAGTCTCACGGGATATCGGTCTGAAAAGTGACATGTCTAGCATCCACAATCCTTCCCTGTGTTGTTCGTTTCAGTGTAGCCAGCTGTAGCAAACTAGTAGGCACTGGTGTAGTTTTCACATGTTTGCAGGGTCAAAGGTCTCTAACTGGTAAAATACACTGGAAGCAAGATGTAAGTGCTACTGAAGCGTGTTTCCATTCAAGGTTAGATGTGAGCAGCACCTACAGATGTAACTACATATTTTATTGTGGCTACTAAAATTGTTCCATGTTGTTGTCAAGAAAATGTACATTTGAGGGTGGCTGTGGCTCAGGAGGTAGAGTGGGTCGTTTCCTAACCGGAGGATTAGCGGTTTGATTCCCGGCTTGTCCAGTCAACATATGTCAAAGTATCCTTGAGCAAAACACTGAACCCCAGTGATGTCACCGGTGTGTGAATGCATGAGTGCTTGAGAGTGCGAATGGGTGAATGGCCGAATAATGTGAAGGCGCTTTGAGTGTGCTGTAAAATTGTAGAAAGGTGCTATACAAGTATAAGACCATTTACCACCTGCCGGGTGTTCAGCAGCAGAGTCTATTCCAGGCCAACCAACAACACAAGGCTATTGGACAAAAATAGTTTTCATGCAAGATCATCAAGAAGAAATCACCTTTTATGAAGCCTATTGATTTATTGATTTTATTGATTTTTCTTGGCTCATTACAGAAGCAGAAAGTAAAATTCAAACTCAAGCAGCCTGAGTAGTCATAAGAGATTCCAGTAGAAACAGATAACAACAGGATTTTTGTGATTTAAACAGCTGACTGTGGAGATTACACTTCACTAAACACAGCAGAGGGAAAAAATAGACTTGAAGCATAAAAAACACAAGGGTTCTATGGGAAACATGTGTCCCATGGATTCAGTGTGGACTGACTCATTTGATATAATGGAATTCTGCAGCATGAGAGCGTGTAGAAAACACCTGCAAAAACACTTCCAGTGTTTTGTTTACCAGTAAGGATTGAAATAATTTCCCGTGTAAATGACTGCTCATTATGCATTGATGTGAAAGCGCCTAATCTTCAACTTCCATGAGAATGAACAATAAATTCCAAACTATGTCTTTGGCTTAAAGCTGAATTTTTCCACAAATTCAGCAAAATCAAGTAAAACATTGTCTAGAAGTGTTGTTGCCCTGCTGTACTAAACCTCCACCCCCACTCTGCTATCTGCAGGCCTTGTGTTTAGTTCTACCCCTCTCTGGGCAGTCTTGTTAAAATCCACACCGCACTTCTTCCATTCCCCTACAGATCTGAGGTGATATGATACGGTTTTCAAACCAGTATGGCTCATTTCAAAGACAGACCATGGAGGCTGCCTGTGCAGGTACAACCCAGAATGGGAGTGGACCTGTTAGAGCCAGGAGGCCACGTTCTGTAGCACAAAAAGAGTGTGACACAGAACGAGGCAAAACCATGGTTAACATCAGTTTGGCATGTCAGAGATGGAGAGAAATAAAAGCTTCCAAAGGACTAAAGTTTGACACAGATGTGGTTTTCTTCCTGCTATACGCCTAAGTATCGTAGCTGGTTAACGTGTATATGTCAGCATCATTAGCAAGCTAATGTTAGGTTTTCATTTTTCTACCTTTGTAATGAATTATTCTGGTTGTAATTTAGATTCATTCCAATTAACTGCAGCATTAGTGTTTTGTTGTCCAATTAGCAGAAACCAGGTGTTTTCCTGGATTAGCAAATGAAGTAATTTTGCTAATTTCTGCTCAGTTTTGGTCCAGTTTATGTTTGACACTGCAGTCCATATAGTATTTTAGTGAGAAGCTGTTAAAATCTGCACCAACAACACAACTAGAAAAGTGGGGAGTTTCTTCAACTATCAAAATGTAAACCTCTTTATCTGACATTGTGTTGCTGCAATGCCACCAAAAACCACATGCTATTCGGGCTCTATATTCTGTATACATTAGTTCTGGAGCTAATTATTACTATTGCGCTACATGACTGCTACAACTGTCAGAGTCAGAGACAGGACAGGATGGAGAAGGTATACTGCTTGAGTTTGTTTTGACTCTCACTTTGCCCTTAATGGTTGAAAATCAGAGGGAGACATTAGTTAATGCAGCTTTAACTAGTTACTACAGCAATCATAATATGCACTGTATTATCAACACTAGTGCCAACAGACACCAGGACACTGCAGTGCAGTGATTTTCACCATAAAGTATTGTTTTGTGTTGTGTTTCTCCTGACACAGCACAGAGGGAAGGCTGGTGAGAAAGTGGGAGACTCATTTTTTTTCTCAAATAAACCAAAGAATGAAAAAATAACCAAATCCAAGGTCCATAGAAACAAGGCAGCACTTGACCACGTGTTTCTAATGGGCAGCAATGTAATGACATGACAAAAGTGCTTCAGATAACTTCTTCCAACTGCAGAAATATAGATACAAATATAACACAGTCATTTTGGAGGCTGTAGTTTGTGGTACTGTTAAATTGTAATGGGTTATATGATAGGTTTTGTATTAGATATATTATTTCTATATATTTTATGATTTTTCATATTAGTTCACTAAATAAACAATTCCTACAGTGGAGCACAGTGTTGTCTGGCAGTATGACTACAGCAGGCTCATCAAGTTGACAGTCAAATACACAAAATTACATTAGCTGGTCTCATTTCACATGTGTAGCCTGAGCTTCTGACCCAGCCCTTAACAAGACCTCATTACTTCCCATCAGTATTACCACTGTGATCTAATTGGCATTTATGAGGACAAGAAGCCCTTGTCCATCGAGGTTGGGTAAGAAGGGGGGGGTACGGTAGAGGTGTTTTCCACTGACCAGGCTGTCCACAGTTTTCACAGAGACTGTTTCTTCAGGGGACAGAAAACAGCAGACAGTGTGATCTGTGGATATGAATTGTTCAGAGTAACAGTGACACATTGTTTCTGGAAAGAGATGTTACTGTTAAATTTTCTAAATGTCTGTTAACATTTTTTTCTCATCTTTATTTTATTTAATTTATTTATTTAGTGGTAATTTGGGTGAAGCAAATCTTTAATTTGAGAGGAAACGTTTGTACTATGAAGTAAGTAATACACAGTAAGCAATACAACAACCCAAATATACAGATCTATCTAAATTAAAAAACAAACAAACAAAACACCAACCACTGACAGTTCACTTGTTTTGGATGAATTCAGGAAACTCTGAAACGCATGTGTGTTAGCTATCCTTACACTAGAGCACCTACAGTCGCCAGAGTAATTTATCAGCTAAGTACAACAAACAATACTGAATCAGGCCAACTACGTATCTGTTGCCTTATTTTACATAATTAATTATAGTTTAATGGTTGCAGTAAAATGCTAGTACCGCAAATATTATTACATTTATGAAGCAAAACTACTGTAAAAACTCACTGTGAAAATAAATTTGACATGGCAGAAAAAAATAACATGATTCTCCAGAGGAAACAACTTATGGACTTACTGTAAATAAGAATATAGTGACAGATCTGATGGTGCTGGAGTCATCCTGATCTCATGATTTTGCCGCAGATTAGCTCTTTGTTGAGCAAAAAGTCTAATTTATATTAATAAGTCTGCTATATATACAGAAGATTTAAACAACTGATAGAGTTATAGCTGCTGTGTGTAAATTGTGCACAAGCCCGTTCTCTCAACCTACTGCATTCTACATTTGTTTGATTTGGGCATTAAGTAGATATTCAAGCCAAAGGTATGAGAAGTGTCACCACTTTGATACTTAAGAAGATGGAGGTCCTGGGGGCTCCAGCCTAGTTTAACCCCAGAGTATTACCAGTGTTTGTAACTTTACATTGGTGATGCACATCACTGCAAAAGTACACTTGTGTAATCAGTACTTATGTTTTGCAAATACCCTTCCAGAAAGACTGCAGGTGGAACTTTCCTGTATCTCCGAGTCTCCGTAATTAATATGACAGCCACCAGCCACCAGCTGTCCACTTGTCATCTCCGTTACCTCCTTACCTAGCGGTGAGTCACCCTCCCTTCTCAGCCTGGATCTTTTTATCTCTCTCTCTCTGTCTGTGTCCAAGCACACCAGCCTCTGTTTGAGTATACTTTATCATTATCGCTCATACAGTGTGATTCAGCCTGAAGGTGGTGATCTGTGTAACTGTCATAAGAAATATCAGCATTGTCACTAACATCATTTTCATCATAATCAGGGTCGTCATGGCCAACAACATCATCCATGAGTCAAGTCACTGTGTCATCATACTGGAGAATACAATATGATCAATTTGTCCTTCATGTAATTCAATAAATGTATGACTTGTGCAGGAATGACATCTCTAAAGCATCCAGTGGGTCAACACCAGCCTGAGATACAGTCCTTGTGTTTGGGAGCTTGTGAGAACATGCCCACTTTTGTGTCATGTCGGTGTCTGTCTCTTCACAGATCAGTGTCTGATGAAGCAAATATGACATAAAATTCTCTTTTAAAACAAAAAGGACTACTGACAATTTGTATAAATGTATTGTTAATCCTAGTACTCACTGTAGCATTTTTCAAACTATATTCCTCAAATAACTTTTACACATCTCACTAGGAAAAGCACAGGTGTAAATAATAAAGTTAAGGAGGGCTGAATTCCATTTAGCTGATTTAATTTCAGGGTCCTGGTATTGTTCATGTTGGCTCACTGTCACACTGCCATGGCTTGAGGCCTGTTCACATCACAAAGTGGCACCACAAAATTAATCTGGGCAGGTTGGTAAAATATTCGGTTCCAGAAGCTTGCTACTGGACTGACTACTAACAGGGTTAGTGAGCTGCTGTAGATGGCAAGCTAACGACTAACATGCTAGCAGCTGGCCTAGTGCCAGGCACAGTAGCTTCCAGAGCTACATGAACTAAAACATCATTGTGCATTCACTTGTGACTACGATACAGTTCTGCAGTGCACTGCACAACGACTACTTTGGTCCTGCTACTCTGGTTCTGTGTTGAATTATTATAATAATGTATTGTCACCCAAGCATTTGTTGTTGCTTCTTGCATTGTTCTTAATGTATGTATGTACATTTATTTATTAATGTTTTTGGGTCAGAACTAAGATTGTATGTATCATTTTTACCCTTGTTTCAGATGATGAACTGGACCATGGGCAAAAATGATACATACTTGCATCTTAGTTCTGATCCAGACACTTTAATGTTCCTGTGTGTATATATGATACTGTTTACTCATATTGCACAAATCTCTAGTGTCACAGAAAGCTCAAAAGTAGCTGTTCTGATTAGTATAAACCTGTACTTTAAATTGAACTTACTTGAAAAAGACATTCAAGGAAAGTCTCTCCTCATGGATTGTGTCCTAAATTTATGGCCCCCACTGCTACTGCTACTACCGCAACTATACATTCTTCAACAATTTTATGAAACAACTATCAAAGGCACTTGAATTACTGGTGGCAACTTTCAGATTGGTTTTGGACCAATTACAATGTGAAAGACATGCCCTATTCTTGCAGCTCTACTACTCTACCTGACCACAAGCTATTGTGGTGATTTGGGTGATAGGTACAATGCAATTCCCCTCCTCATAGCTGGGATTTTGAAACCTACCTATAGACTTTTAGCCACTATGAACATCCGCACAAACATTTTTATGAGGCTGCACCTGTACAATTGTAGGCAATTCAGTGCATTAAGTGCCTTTTATCCATTTATCCTCCCCAGCTAAGTACATGAGAGGGTCAGAATACTGTATTAGGAACGCTCTGAATATAACGTGGTCCAGTACAACAGCACCTTTAACTATAACCTCAATAATAAACATATAATTTCACCAAAAACCGAAAGATTTTGAGCTTCATAAACACAAATGTTTGAGTGAGCCCAAAATGGCGGCGCGTAGGTATGCAGCGGCTCGGGGCTCTCGGCTTTTTGTTTCTCTATTTGTATCTTTGTTCGTGTTTTTGTTGTCACTACAGTTTTCTGAAGCCACCATCCAGAATGGAAGAGCTGAACTACTTACAATAGGGAAACAATACGAACTTTACGCACCCACGAAGCCGGACTTTATTCCACCAGAGTTACACCGGACCACTACAGCTCTCACCATCCCCCCTTTGTGGCCAAGGAGACAGAGACAACATTGTAAACAAAAGAGGGGCAAGAGAAGTGGCCTGCATGCTAGGCTACATGCTAACCCACACAGGCCGGCGCTCCCTAGTCTCTTCCTCACAAATGCCAGGTCACTAACCAACAAAATGGATGAGATTCGGCTGCGGATTGTCTCACAGGGGAAGGACAGCTGTGTGGCGATTATAACTGAAACCTGGTTGGATGACAACATCACGGATGCTGCGGTGGAGCTAGAAGAACGCTCCTTGTTTCGAGCAGACAGGACTGCAGCATCTGCTACACAGAAAGGTGAAGGTCTGGCGCATCCACAACTCATCCACAACTCCTGGTGCACAGCTATGACCATCATTGGAACACATTGCTCCCCAGACTTGGAATATCTGGCAGTGAGAGATTTGCTCAATCCTGATTGTAGCCATCTATATACCACCGTGAGCTAATGCTAAATTAGCGCTGGAGGAGCTGTACTGCCTGATCAGCAGGCAGATGAATGCAAACCCAAAAGCGGCTGTGATTGTGGCTGGAGACTTTAACCATGTGGAACTTAAAGCAGTGTTTCCCAGATTCTACAGATTCATCAGTTTTACAACCAGGGACAATAACATCCTGGATCAGGTTTATTACAATATCTGGGGAGCATACAAGGCCATAGCAGCTCCACACCTGGGCAGATCACATCTCTGTGGAGCTGATCCCACCATATAAACCTCTGATCTTCAGGACAAAACCAATCACCAAAGCAGTTAAGGCGTGGACGGAGGAGGCCTCTTCAGCATTACAGGACTGTTTTGAGCACACTGATTGGGGGGTCTTCAAAGAGGGCTCAGACTTGGAGGCTTATACATCAGCTGTTCTGGACAGCAGTTCTTTACTGATGCTGTCCTACCTACAAAGTCCATCAGGGTTTTTCCAAAGAACTAAAGAAGAGCATCTGGCTGGCCAAACGCAGGTACAAACAGCGAATTGAGGGGTACTTTATGAATAACAACACACAGAGTATGTAGAGAGGCATCAAAACAATAACAATAACTACAAAGGCAACAACCAGCAGGTCAGCCATGATCCCACCCTCCCTGACACTCTGAATAGTTTCTTTGCATGCTTCGATACACCTGGCAGTAGAGGAACTGTACAACTCCCTCAATTCGAGGAACAGCACCAGGCTCTCGGCCTGCAGCTACACCAGGTGAGCTTCACCCTGAGGAGGATCAACACCAACAATGCTGCAGGACCAGACAGGGTGTCAGGTCGGGTTTTGAAGCTATGTGCTGACCAACTGACAGGAGTTTTCTTGGACATTTTTAACCTGTCCCTGCATCTTGCTTCAGTCCCTGTGTGCCTCAAGTCCTCCATCATTGTGCCTGTGCCTAAGAAATCAGCTGTTACCTGCCTCAATGATTACCACCCTGTTGCTCTGACACCAGTAATCATGAAGTGCTTTGAGAGGATCATTCTAAAGCACATCAAGGACATCATCCCTGTTGGTCTGGACAGCCATCAGTTCGCCTACAGAGAGAATCGATCAACAGAGGATGCTGTCTCAATAGCATTACACACAGCCCTGTCCCACCTGGAGCATCCTAACACTTATGTCAGGATCCTGTTTGTTGACTTCAGTTCGGCATTTAATACTGTAATCCCAGACAAACTGGCACTGAAACTGCACAATCTGGGAATGCCTGCTATAATGTGTCATTGGATTAAGGACTTCCTCACTAACAGGCCTCAAGTGGTGAGAATCGGAAGCTGCACATCATCCACACTGGTCCTGAACACAGGCACATCACAGGGCTGTGTGCTCAGCCCAGTTCTCTTCACTCTGTTTACCCATGACTGTGATGCCATTCACCCCACAAACACAGTAGTGAAGTTCGCAGACGATACCACCATAGTGGGTCTCACCTCAGACAATGATGAGACTCACTACAGAAAGGAGATCTAGCACCTGACAAGGTAGTGTTCAGATAACAATCTTTTCCTGAACACCAACAAGACTAAGGAAGTCATTGTGGATTATAGGAGGTCCAGGAAGACAAAATATGCTCCTCTTCTCATACACGGGGAGGTGGTGGAGCAAGTGGATAACATCAACTTCCTGGGCATGCACATCGCATCTGACCTGACCTGGTCTCTGAACACATCCTACCTGGTGAAGAAAGTCCAGCAAAGGCTTTTCTTCCTCAGGAAGCTGAAACGCGCTGGTCTCTCCTCTCAGTTGCTCACAAACTTCTACAGAGTGACAGTAGAGAGCATCCTCTGTCTCAGTGCGACAGTGTGGTATGGGAGCTGCATTGCACAGGACAGAAAGGACTTGACCCGGGTGGTGGGAACAGCTCAGGGCATCGTAGGGAGTCCTCTTCTGGATTTGGATATATATATATATATATACCATTAATTCTGTTGCTTTGCATTTTTTTGCAGAAATGTGTGCTTCTGGCATATTTCTAGACAGCGTGGGTGTGCAAAGCCATCAAGGGTAGGACAGCTTACAGGGAGCACTCTTTGTGTCTAGATAGGCTCCATTCCAGCTCTGCAAATTCAGCAGTATTGTTCTTTTGAAATCAGTGAGCTGGTGGACATGATGTAGAGAAGGTAGATATACTGTGTGTGCAAGAGACCAGGTGGAAGGGTAGCAAAGCGCATAGCATTGGAGGGGGATACAAGCTGTTTTATTATGTTTGGACAGGAAGAGAAATTGGGTAGGAGTGATCCTGAAGGAAGAGCTCATGAGGAATGTTTTAGAGGTGAAAAGAGTGTCAGACAGGGTGATCAGTTTGAAGTTGGAAATTGAAGGGGTAATGTTGAATGTAGTCAGTGGTTATGCTCCACAAGTAGGGTGTGAGTTAGAAGAGAAGGAGAGATTCTGGAGTGAGTTAGATGAGGTGATGGAGAGTATTCCCAGAGGGGAGAGAGTGGTGATTGGGGCAGACTTCAACGAGCAAAGGTGATGAGGAGGTGATGGGCAGGTTTGGTGCTAAGGGAAGGAACCTAGTGTTATGGTTTAGTCCCCCTCACCAGGAGGGTGAGGGAGAACTGTGGTAGGACTCAAGAGTGCCGAACCCAGGTGGTAGTACAAAAGGTGGTTTAATAGGGAAGATACAACGTAACAAAAAAAAACACGTATCATAGTCCATGTACATTTAACAGCAAAGTAGGGCAGAGATGGTGGAGGAGACCAGAACGAACAGGTGAGTAAAGCAGACTAACGGTAGGAACCAGGAGAGTAGGAGGACAGGTGAATAGTTAAACTAACCAGGAGGACTGGCGAACAAAAAGGAAATCCACAGCACAGGAACTGTCAGTGTGGATACCAAAATAACGTCTGGCTAACCTCATGGAAGAACAAAAAAACATACAAAGAGACTGTCAGCGTGGACGTCTAGAGATGTATAACACTAAACAAGTAACCAACGTACAAAATGAGATCCACAGCACAGGAACTGTCAGCGTGGAAAACAAAATGATGTATGACACATACCACGAGCACAGGTCTGTTACGGGGTATGCAAGTTAATGCTCCAGCAAAGACGGAGCATCTGCCAGAGGTATAAATAAGGAGGAAAGTAATCATAGGGATGCACCCTGTCTGTGTGTACTGACAAACGAGTCGCTAATTACCGAATGCAACACATCGAGGTGCAGATCCCGCAGGTCAAGAGAGCAGAGGAGAGAAAGGCGAAAGAGAGGTAGGTCGCACCGAGCGGACCTGACACCTAGAAGGACAGATGGTGATGGACTTTGGTAAGAGGATGGAAATGGCTGTAGTTAACACCTATTTCCAGAAGAGGGAGGAACATAGAGCTACATATAAGAATGGAGGTAGGAGTACACAGGTAGACTACATTCTATGTAGATGAGGCAATCTGAGAGAAATTAGTGACTGCAAAGTGGTGGTAGGAGAAAGTGTAGCCAGACAGCATCAGATGGTGGTGTGTAGGATGACTCTGGTGGTCAGGAAGAAGAGGAGAGGAAAGACAGAAAAGAAGACCAAGTGGTGGAAGTTGCAAAAGAAAGAATGTCGTGAGGAATTCAGATAGAAGTTGAGAAAGGCTTTGGCAGAGGTGATCAGGGAGACAGGTAGGAAGGTGCTAGGTATGTCATCTGGAAGGTGGAAAGAAGGTAAGGAAACGTGGTGGAATGAGGAAGTACAGGACAGCATTCAGAGGAAGAGGCTAGCTAAAAAGAAGTGGGACATAGAAAGGACTGAAGACAGTAGACAGGATTACAAGGAATTGTAGTGTAGAATGAAGAGGGAGGAGGCAATGGCCAAACAGAAAGCATATGATGAGTTATATGCCAGGTTAGACACGAGGGAAGGTGAGAAGGACTTGTACAGATTAGCGAGACAGAGAGCTAGAGATGGGAAGGATGTGCAACAGATTAAAGACAATGGAAAGGGGCTAACAAGTGAGGAGAGTGTGCAGAGAAGATGGAAGGAGTATTTT
>NW_018127996.1:900909-908144 GCF_001952655.1 Monopterus albus
AGTGAGGTTACAGGGGGCTGAGGTCAAGAAGGTGCAGGAGTTTAAGTATTTGGGGTCAACAGTTCAGTGTGATGGGGAGTGTGGGAAAGAGGTGAAGAGGCGAGTGCAGGCGTGTTGGAGTGGGTGGAGAAAGGTGTCAGGAGTGTTGTGTGACAGAAGAGTGGCAGCAAGAATCAAAGGAAAGGTGTACAAGACAGTAGTGAGACCAGCTATGCTGTATGGGTTAGAGACTGTAGCAGTGAGGAAAAGAGGCACAGATGGAGGTAGCAGAGATGAAGATGTTGAGGTTCTCTTTAGGAGAGACCCGGATGGCCAGGATTAGGAATGAGCACATCAGAAGGACAGCTCAGGTCAGCTGTTTTGGGGACAAGGTCAGAGAGGCCAGATTGAGATGGTTTGGACATGTGCAGAGGAGGGATAGTGGTTATATTGGTAGAAGGATGTTGGAGATGGAGCTGCCAGGCAAGAGGTCAAGAGGAAGGCCAAAGAGGAGATATATGGATGTGCTAAAAGAGGACATGAAGTTAACTGGGACGAGAGTAGAGGATGCCGAGGATAGAGTTAGGTGGAAACAGATGATTCGCTGTGGTGACCCCTAACGAGAACAGCCAAAAGAAGAAGAAGTTCGTCTGAAATCAAAAAGTATTTTTCTTGGTGCCCGTCCAGTAGGCTACATGTTTCAACAATAAAATAATATATAACTGAAGTTTTGCTGATGGACCTTAATAAAAATTTGATACCAATAAATGTCGAGTACAGATTTCCACTGCCTGGTTTAATGTATGTTTTAGAAAAGGAATAAAAAGTAATTAAAAGTAATAAGTTACAAGTAGTAATTACAAGTTACATACTTATTATATTAATCTGTAACCTATTACATTTTGAAAGTAACCTTTCCAGCACTTGTCTTAATTCCAAGAGTTGGATTTACTGTGTTAGAGACTTCCTAATCTAACTGTGGACAAATTTTACATTCTATTGCCTTTCGTCCCAGTTCAGACTGACATGGATTGGGCTGCATTCTGAAGATATTAAATCAAACGGATCTTAAATAAACAACTTTATGTGAATTCCATTCCACTGACTGCTTCTGGGAAATAAGGAGAAACTTGGTATTAAGAGCCCAGTAAAACTTAACACCCTCATTCAGTGGCCAGGGGCCAATTCACTCATTAGACTAAAGGGCATCTTTTTAGAAACACTATTTTATAAAACAACCCAGACATTGCAAACACCTACTGCAGGTAATACACTTCAAGATTGGACAGAGAAAAGTATCAAAACAATTGCTGAAAAATCATATAACTATCAATGTTGCGTTTGCAAATGTTCAGAGGTGGTCACAATCCCCCAGCATTTTTTGAAAATACCTTGGAAATCTCTAGAGAAACAATTATCCATCAGTCAATGTACTAATACTAGGGGCTTCCATATAGTCTGAACACAAATAACTACCTTAATTATGAAAAACATTTAGGAAATTTTAAGAAACTTATATATAGTAATATATATATGTAATATACTGTATATTTAATGTATGTGCTGTGTGTGTGTGTGTGTGTTGGTGTGCAACCCTTCTCAGTTTCCACCAGCACATGCATCACACCTGTATGACAAAAATGTAGAACTGAAATGCAGATTTTCTACTCTACATATAATTTGGCAATGTCCAGTGTTTGAAAACTTCCAGAAGGATATTACTAATTTAACATCAGATATTACAGAAACCATTATTCTCCAGGGGCAGGGGTGACCTCAGCTCATTGACTGTAAACCATTAAATGTTTCACTTTACTTGCCAGCACTTCTGGGAAAAAGTGTAATAGTGGAATGGAAAGCGGATTTGTCTCTGTCAAACAGACAATAGCTTAACGAAATAACTTCCTACTGTACTCCAGAGCAGATCCTTTATTACTGTAAATGAAAATGCTGCCTGAGATTAGGGCATTTGAGGACTTCTTTTTCTTTGTGCCCTGATTATCTCATATTTCCAATTCACTGTTCATGTTTTTTTCATCTTCTGATGGGTTTACATGGTAAAGATTTCATGTAAGGCATCATGTTTTGGGGGAACTACTGAAGGCACTGGATGTAAAACTAAAGCAAAACAAAACAAAAAAGCTATTATTAATTAATGCTATTAGTAACACTTGTGCTTTACCTACAAGTCAAACAATCTGCTGGTAAAATAGATTTGTTATATTGTTCATGGTGTCACTTGAATGGAGCATGCTAATGTGACGTACTGAGCCATTGCTATACATCAAGTATCTGGATTTTTAATGTATTTAATTAGCTGGATTAACTGAAATTACTGTATGGTTGCTTAATCATGTTTCTTCAATAATCTCCTCTTTAGATGTGAAGATACATAAGCATCTTTTGCATCCCCTTTTCATGCCAAGCAGAATGAAAACTCTTCAATAAGCAGCTAGCAAAGCCCCTGCAACCCACTTCCACTGGCTGGCAACCTGCCCACCACCCTCATCTCTGGCATAGACCCAGGAAGGTCCCGGTTTTTTGCATACTTCCCTTCATTCATCTGTTATGTGATCCTCCTATGTTCTATCATGACCGGTTGTTCTGTGGCTTCTGACAGAATCTGAGTGTTGCATTGTGGTTGCAGTGTGTGTCAGAAGCTTCCGTTGCTTGCCATGGTAGGCCATCAGCTGTCAGTCTAGTGTGAGGTGAAGCTGCTGGCATGCTGGTGACTTAGGCTGCTTTCAAGGCAACTTCCCTGCCCTCACAAAACGCACTTCTCCATCAACGGAATGTACCGAAACATGTTCAGGTTCACCATGAGTTCTGCGTTTGTTTCCACTGCCCTCTATACGCTCTATATGCCCTCTATGCTATAGAGGCGCATTCCTGGAGCTACATTTCAGCACCCCTCAAGATGTAGTACTAAGATCAAGTTCCATGAATGCGAGGGGGTAGGGGGTGGGAGTGTGCAGAGCTGTTGCTTGTTATTGGTTAAAGCTAAATTTCAGGGGCTGTTGCCTGTGTTTATATTTCTAATGTTTTTTTCTCTTTGTGCTATGCATTGGTGTAATACACTTCCTTTTCTGCACCGCAATGACAGTAAAAGTGTCAATGTGAATCTGCATCTTTTGCAGTCAGTCTCCCACATACTGTACATTAACAAGAAACTTGGTACTGTTGAAACTGATACATGCCACACAGAAAAGTGCAATCTTGTGCATTTCCAATCATTGTTGTCAAAACCAGAGCCATAGTCGCCATCAGAGAATACTTACAGAGTACACTGTTATACTGACAACATGACTAAGCATTTGGTCATGTTTATTAGCACTGACACAGGGACTTGTTATTCTGATTCAGTGACATGTTTAATGACACAAGGATTTACTTCTGAGAAATAAACTAAGAATTCTGAGCAAGTGACATGTGTTTCCAGGTTTTTTTTCATTGTGTGGAGATGTTTGCATGAACTGTTTGTAGAAATGCGCTTATAGCAAATAATATATAAACAGAGCACAGTGTTAGAGTTTCTGACAATGGAAACAAGGTCAACTGCCGGGAAGAAGAAGAGGAGTAAGGCTGTGTGATGGAAGGGTAGGGAGCCTAAACAGAGGAAGAGGGAGAAAATGCCAGTGCCTGAGGCTGGTCAAAGGCAGCTAAATTTCAGGGGCTGTTGCCTGTGTTTATATTTCTAATGTTTTTTTCTCTTTGTGCTATGCATTGGTGTAATACACTTCCTTTTCTGCACCGCAATGACAGTAAAAGTGTCAATGTGAATCTGCATCTTTTGCAGTCAGTCTCCCACATACTGTACATTAACAAGAAACTTGGTACTGTTGAAACTGATACATGCCACACAGAAAAGTGCAATCTTGTGCATTTCCAATCATTGTTGTCAAAACCAGAGCCATAGTCGCCATCAGAGAATACTTACAGAGTACACTGTTATACTGACAACATGACTAAGCATTTGGTCATGTTTATTAGCACTGACACAGGGACTTGTTATTCTGATTCAGTGACATGTTTAATGACACAAGGATTTACTTCTGAGAAATAAACTAAGAATTCTGAGCAAGTGACATGTGTTTCCAGGTTTTTTTTCATTGTGTGGAGATGTTTGCATGAACTGTTTGTAGAAATGCGCTTATAGCAAATATCAAAGATGTACCAAAGCAACTGAGAAAAACTGTAATTTGGTCTAAAAAATTGATATTAAAACCTCCTCACCCACACCTAGCTCTATCCACTACACTTCCTTTGAAGCATACAGTCTGACATACACTCTGACATATATACACTCTAAATGGTTTTTATGTACCAAATTGCGGAGCAGTATGGTGATGCAGTACACTGTTAGAAAGTCTGGAATACAAAATGGTGAGAGCCGTGTCAGTTGTATTTAATGTAAACTTTGATGATTCTGACTCGGATAACAGGGACTCGACTTGGACCAGATTCAAACTCAACTTGGATTATTTTCTGTGACTCAGACTTCACTCAGACACTAGGGACTTGAGACTTGACTTGGACTTGAGGTTTAGTGACTTGACTACAACACTAGGGCCTAGGAGAGCTGTTGACTACATCTTGCATTTACAGTGTCCATGTGTGATGACTTACTGTTATTATAATTTAATCGGTTATTATAGAATGTTAATTGAGCCTAGTGGGAACTAGTTTAGAAGTTGTGTTTCAGTTTGTCATTCTTACATTTATAGAAACTTTATTTTATTGATCCCAGATAAGTGTGTACAGTGTATGTATAAATTACAGAACAATTTGCCTTCAATTTGGGAGAGTAGAGCAAAGGCTTTTATGGTGAACCGTGAGTGCTGAATAAATAGCTGAGTGTAAGGTGCTTGTGCATTCCACCAGTCACACACCTCCTGTGTGCATAATCTATTAAATCAAATATTTACACATTAAAAACATAAACATAAAAATAACATTTTTTTGCTGCTCACAGGTAGTCCTGAAATGAAAAGTCAATTTAGAGTGGCAGCCATATGCCAACATGTTTATTTGTCTCTTATTTGTGGCATTAAACTGTTGCAGCAATCAGTGTCATTCAGTGATGTGAGATACTTTGCATTTTGCTGTTTCATGCCTGAATGTGCACCAAGAAACACCATGGAAACAATCAATCAAATCCGGCAACACACAGGGCTCCAAATTACCCCTCTGTGATGCACACTGTGTTTGACTGCATCTGTGTTTTTCATGATCTCAACTGTCAGTTCGTTTGAGAGAGCCAGCAACCTTCAGCTTTCAGATTCTTACTATTTGCCTTTCACATCATGGTATTCTGTCATGGTTTGTAGAAGTCCAGAGAAGGCAGATCGAGCAGCGATCCAATCAGTGACTCATTTTCTGGAACTACCTCAGTGAGAACGCACAGGAAACTAACATTATGGAGAGAACAGAGTTGATCTGCAGAGTCATTGCAGGCATCACAGATTAAAATTCTCATGTTTTCTTCTGTAATATATCATATTAAAGAAATAACACATGCACATTATATTAATGTATTTCCCTTGGTGTTGTGTTTCATCTGTTTGTAGCTGCAAGGCTTTGGAGTGTCTGTGATTTTGAGAGAGCGGAATGTCGGATCATTGCAGGTCTGACTGCCTGGTACTGAGAAAAGGCTGAATCACTGGAGTGTGTCTGTGGGCCAAGCACGTGCAGGAAACACACACTCAAACACATTCCCTCTCTTTAATTATCTCCCAAACTTGCACATACATATACACGTGTACTATTCATTTTTACTTTATGTTACAATAAATATCTTGAATCATTAGTCCCTGTGAGATTTTTTGATGATATATACAAATGAGAACAAGAACAATCTAGTTCTGTAGGTTGTTTCAAAGCAAAATATAAGAAATTATATACAGGATGGTTACACTGAGATTAGCATCATCTTAACTGCTTTCACTGTAGTCTAATTTGGCTAGGATTGATTTATCATTGACTGACTAGCAGTATAGTTCAACATATTTCTTTGCTTCCTTGCTGAGAGTTGGATACCACTCATTCAATATCTGTGTCATATAACTAATGAGGATACAACCAGCAGTTATAATGTGCTAATTTGTGAGCTTTAGAGTGTTTGTTAACCCTGGACAAAATGAGATTAGGCCAGTTACAGGTTACATTTAGTGCAATATGAGGACCTTGACCGGTCATTAGACTATCACAGTGCCTACAGAAGTAAATTGTTAGCATAGACAAGCAACCACTAACACACACATTCACATCTGTGAGAATTGTTTTAGACTCTAAGACCTGAGAAACACCTGCCAACCAATGTGTGATTAAGATGCTGTGAGTGAGAAACAATGACTAAAAACTATGAATGTCAATAAAAATGCAATTTTTTTAAAATCAACTTTTATTTTTAACACAAATCACTAAAACAGTTTAAGAATAAACAAAGTTCAAACCTCTGTATTTTCCTTCTCGTAAATTATAGAAATAAACCATCCTGGATGAGCGTCAGTCACAAAATGTGCCTGATGTTTATGGTAGCAACACCCTTAAAAAATGGCATCATCTTGAAGCAGAAATCTAAAATGCAGTCATCACCAGTAAGAGCCAGAGAGAGCGGAGGAGCAGTGAGATGTTTATACAGGAAGGCATAGAGAGAAGAGAGAGAGAATGGTACATTCATGGAGAGGAAAATTCAGGAAGGTAAAGACAGAGACAGAGACACAAAGAGAAAGGGGGGAGGTGCAGCAGACTATAGGCTAAAACTGACTGCGCTGTTTAATTGCTGTAAAATAAGCAGTAAGCTTCTCTTCCCACCTACTCTTAGTGTTGGTAATATGGTGTTAGCCTCTCCTCCTCCTCCTCCTCCTCACCACCAATCCCCTGACACACACACACACATTTGTAGCTTTATTTTTATGAGGAAACTCATTGACATAACGCACTTCCTAGCCCCTCACCATAACCTTAACCATCACAACTAAATGTCTGATTCAAACCTTCACTCTAACCTTAACTAACCTAACCTCAACCTAGAGTTGAAGTTAGAATTAGGTGTAAATCCTCAACAGCCATTTGAAGGACTGGCTAACATGTCTTCACTCCCATGGTATAAAACTCAAAATGGTGCATGCAGTGATAGCCATAAAAGTTCATTCGCACATGCACACAGGATAAAGGTAATCACCTTTATTGGCCAAGTATGTTACACACAAGGAATTTGTTTCCGGTACAGAACCGATGGCAGCCATCTGCGGCAC
>NW_018127996.1:908211-914336 GCF_001952655.1 Monopterus albus
TACACTGGGGTGGCACGGGGGGGGGGTGTTCAGTGTCAGCCTAGTTACATTCATCTATTCATGCACACACACACACCCCGAAGTAATGACACACACAGGCTGAGGTGCACATTTATGGAAAGTCAAAAGGGTCATATTCAAGTCTGGGCTGTTTGGTGAGGAGGCTGTTGCTTGGCTAAGAGCAGCCGTTATGCAACAAAGGTGGCTGCTGCCACTCCTGTCTGCATCCATGTAAAGTCTCCTTTAGGTGCCCTCCTTGCTCTCCTGTGACTCTGCTTACACATACACACAGATGGATGCACATCTACACACATGCATTCAGTTGTTTATCTCTCTGTCTCTTGTCTCCCCCTCAGGTTGCCTCCCCTACCATCCACCCTCCCTCTCTTGCTTCCACTCCCCTGCATGTTAACTGAGCCAGAGGATGCTGAAGGCTTTAATCAAGGCAGCAAAATGCACATAGGGCTCTGTGATGGAGATCACTTTCCATCACTGCTGCACTCCTCTCTGCTCATCTGTCTGGCTACTGTTGCAGTGCTCTGAATTGCTTTTGAATTTTGCTTTGTTTTTATCCTCCATCTCTTGGCTCTCTTTGTGACATGGATCTCTCTGCATGGGACCAAACACGCTGTCAATAAGGAATCAGATTTTCATGCATATGGTACATTAATGCTAGACGCTAAAGCATTCATATAGTCAGCCAACAATGCATTTAACACAGTGTTCAATATCTGTGGGCTAATAAAACATTAATCTACAGAGTCAAGAGTACATCTTGGAAAACATCTATCCATTTCCTAAACCGCTTAGTCCCAAACAGGGTCACAGAGCCAACCCCAGACAGCTGCAGGCCATTGCAGGGCTAACACACAGACAAACAACCACTCACACACATAATCACTCCTACGTGCAATTTAGAGACACCAATCAACCTAAGCTGCATGTCTTTGGACTGTGGGAGGAAGCTAAAGCACCTGGAGAGAACCCACGCAAGCACAGGCAGAACATGCAAACTTCACATAGAAAGGTCCCGGGTCAGTCGGGGCTCAAACCCAGCACCTTCTCGCTGTGAGGCAACAGCACTAACCACACCACCACCGCTGTGGGAAAACAGCTACCTTTAATCCAGTTAAAACAAGAAATGTGAATTGTGCTAAAATAATCTAAAAATAAATAATTTCGCACTCATTACATTATTGTATTGCATTATCTTTGCTTGTAATATGGATCTTGCACTCAAGCAAACAAGGTGCCCTAACAATGCATGTTCATTTTCAGATATAACTGTCATTCCTATCATTTCATGATGATTTTTTTTTTCTTTTTACTGCTGTGCCATCCTAACCCTGTCTCCTAAGAATTATGCTTATATACAGTACTTATGTACTACTATACAGTATACTACTATCAATAGTGCAATGGCAATATTGGGGAGGGAGGAAAGAAATCAACAAGCAGCTTTTCAAAAAAGAGTTCCAAAGGGTTAGAACGGTACCAGTTATTACAGTCTCCGAAGTAAGAACAAGTCAACTGGTTGAATGTATAGATTGGATTATATCTCTCTAACAGTGGGAGGCTAGCAAAGGTATCTTTTGAAATGGTACATGTGTACAGCACTGTACTACTGTATGTACCGTGCGCTTCACACAACCTTACAAAACAGTATCTTGAAAACAGGAGAACTCATCATGCCTTTGTTTCCCCCCTTAGCATTTCTGGGACAAATGCCTTTCATAGGTTATTTTGATGATCTCTGCTTTTATTGGACATTTATTAAAAAAAAAGTACATGTACAACAAATCCTTCAACCTAAATGACAATATACATTGTTTGTTCTTACCTTAGAGTACAGCCCACTGGAACCTTCAGGTGGCACTCCTACCGCATCTTTGTCATCATGGCAACAATCATACTCTCCATACAGTCGCTTCTAATTTTCTCATATTGCAATAGATTTTTTACTTCATTGTTCATTGTGACTCACTCAGTTTATAACATCAGCTCACTAAACTGAATAAAGTTGGACTTTGGCTTAGACTTAGACTAAAATGTAATGTTCATGTAAAAGTGTACAATGTTTATGTACATTTTGTCTCTCCTTGCAAAACACTTTCTATAGTCATTTTTATTTCAGTTGTTTGATTTGACTGTAAAAATTACATTAGGTACAAAAAAGAGCTGGAAACTTTCCAAAACTGATAACTTAAAATTAATTTGCTGATGCTGCACAATGGATCCTGGAAAGAGCGAATAATCCTAATGTTATCTTGTGACACTCCATCATAACCTAAACCACAGCGCTTTTGTTGTATTCATCATCCTCCAACCTCACATCCCTCCTGTCCTCCCCCTCTCCGCCCCTCCTCTCCGCTGCCATCAATCACTTTCTCCTCATCTGCAACTCTAACAAAAACAAGCCTTCATCCTTAACAGAGAGCCATTTCAGATTTAACTTCCAGTCTTTACCAGGCCTCTCCAGGGAGAAGCCTCTTATTGTGTAACAGGCTGTCTGCCTGTCACAGTGCTGCGTGTAGGTGTGAAATGCTGGCCCGCTTACATATATTGTATGAATATTGGACTGCATATAAGAAATAGCCCAGCTTGTACATTTGCTTTGGTGGAAGGATGCAGTGGTGAAGCAACATCCTGCCCACCCCCTCCCCCCAGTGTAGAGGGTGGAAAGGATCAATTTTCCCTTCTCTCAAATAGAAACAAAAACGGCTCCTAAATACTTCCGGTGGTGTCTAGCCATACAGGCATTTTGGGTTTTACTTTTAAGATGTCTCTGAGGTGTCTGAGTGAATCTAAATAGAAATGCTGTACCTTTGTGACACTTGCAGCAATGAAAACCAGCATTTCAAAATAATGTAAATTTATGTCTGTGTAAAATCAGACCAACATTTATAACAGTAAATATCTGCACCAAAAACTCTTCATTTTGATGTAACCTAAGTACGGATATGAGGACGGTGAGAATGGAATGCTTGTGTACTTTACAGTCTGGGGGAGCACTGCGTGCTGCTCTTTTGGCTCCATGAGACCCCCAGTAGTAATAGAGAGAAAGGAAAGAGGTTAAAGTAAAAGAATAAGGGGCAGGAAAACTTGGGTGGGAGAAGCAGAAATGTGTAGAGTCAGAGAGTTTAAATGATGTAGAAAAGGAAGGGGCATAGTTTGGGTGAGGTTTGTGTGTGTGTGTGTGTGTGTTGGTTAGCAGTGTTACGGACAAACGGTTGATGGATGGATCATCAGCATACTTGGTACACACACTAGTGGGGACCAACCCTAGAGGTGATTAGATTTTGGATGGAAAAGGTCAAAGGTCACAACAAAAATGGTAACGAAAAAAAATCACAAAAAATTCCCATCTTTAACATGGGGCAAAATTTCTTTTAAAAATTCATACATTCAGAGAGAAAAACAACTGAATGCATGTGTGTAGATTCATGTCAAAGGTTATCAAAATCAATGTTTGCTTGAAATTTACCACACATACGTAGGGTGGCGATTTCATCGGGATCTGATCCGAATTCCAGATCCAACAGCCATTCAAAAATTAACAATGAAACCCCCATTTAACAGATATTTTCTGCCATAACTTGGCTGATAATGAAGCTAGAACCCTGAAATGTTCAGGTAAGATGCACAATATAACTGCCTATCATACCGTAAAAGATGATCTGGATCCAATCTGGATCAAGGATTTTAGGACACATTTTGTATCATTCAGGATCTTGTTTTTCACAAGGGACCCATTTGTGTGAGTGAATGTTATGTCTTGGTGGAGGTACACGCGCTCTTTGACAGCTCTTGTTATTATTGCCTCCATTTAGCAAGATAGCAATAGGCTGGCAAGTAATAGTTTGGAGGTTTTGCAGCTTTTCAGACATACCCTTCCTCACTCTGAATTCTTATTTCAAAGTTTTCTATCAATGACATTGATTGACATAGAAATATAGTTTTTTGGATAATGTAACAGTATAGGATTATGTTATGGCAACTGGCTTTAATTATTTTTACTTCATTTACAAGAAATCATGTTTTGTCAGTCAGTTATACTAAAATACCCATGAGTTCTGGTTGCCAATGGAATGAACTAGAAGCTAATCAGAGGCAGTAATCAGAGCTGAACAAAACACTTGTGATGCTAATTACAGGACACACTTTAGTTTAACATGTCTTTGTGGTCAAATTATTTTATTTTATTTATTATCTTTTCTAGGGGTACCATCATTTTTGTCCAGGGAAGTTTTAAAAGTTTATTTTTTAAAATGCAAGAGTCTAAGCAAAGATGCCCAGACTTCCCTCTCTCCAGACACTTCCTCCAGCTCCTCCGGGGGAATGCCGCGGCGTTCCCAGGCCAGCCGAGAGACATAGTCCCTCCAGCGTGTCCTGGGTCTTCCCCGGGGCCTCCTCCCGGTGGGACATGCCCGGAACACCTTCCTAGGAAGGCGCCCAGGAGGCATCTGAAACACATGCCCGAGCCACCTCAGCTGGCTCCTCTCGATGTGGAGGAGCAGCGGTTCTACTCTGAGCTCCTCCCAGGTGACCGAGCTCCTCACCCTATCTCTAAGGGTGCTACCCCACCCTTAGCAACAGCAATAATGTGGTAAATAATTCACAGGAATATGTCTTTGGAACATATTATCTGTTTTTCTAAGAAAAGTCACTCTTTTAATTGACTGTTACAGTAGCAGCAGGATTTTCTGTCCTTATTAGTGACCACATTTATATTACATGTAGTCATTAGATTCAGTCTCTCACTATGCGAAAGTCAACAATTCTTTTGAGAATCAAGGAGTGTCAAGGGGTAAATCTTTTTCTGCCTGTTTTTGTGAAATATAAAATCTATTTCTTTATATTAATTTCCCTGTACCAATTGAAATATCAACTAAATAATAATACTTCATAATTTTCTGACAATATGTTCTCTATAAGTTTGGGTATAGGAGTCAGTTCTGATAACTGGTTGTCATTTGAGATAGTGAATTGGTGGGTTTTTGTTAAATGTGAGCAAAATCATCACAATTAAAAGACCCAACGGCTTAAACTACTTCAGTCTGTGTGTACTGAATTTGTATAATACATGAGTTTCACTATTTGAGTTGAATTACCGAAATAAATGGACTTTTCCACGATATTCTAATTTATTGAAATGCACCTGTATAGTACCTTAGAAAATCTCTTAATAACACTTATGTCAATCAAATGTCAATCAAAATATTTGAGAATGGAGTAATTATATTAATAAGCTTTAAGAACTGTAGTTATTACTCTGATCTTTTCAATATAGTTGTGTATGATTCTAGATTACCAACATTTTGATGGCTGTGATTTTAAGACAAGCATACATAGGACTTATGCAACACACAGAACACCTGGACTGACTCCAACTAATTGCTGAATTAAAGAAAAAAAGACAACACAGCTAACAAGGACTCCATGTTGTTGGACTTAACCGTCCTGCATGTTCATTTCTGAGGAAGAGTCGAAGTCAGAACAACCTTTAAGATATTTTTATTACAATGTTCAAGAAAAGCAATATAGAGCTCTGGGTTCCGTCTCTATCTGAAGCCCTATCCACACACAGAAGTATGGTTCACAGCCTCTTTCAGGAAGCCGGAACGCCCAGTCTCCTCACCACAGAGAATTTATAATACAGTCATGAATATGCAAATGATGGTAGATCTGACGTCATCCGTGCTGTCCTTCATCCTCGTTCTTTGGTTAGTTTGTTGACCTCATTCTGACCCCTCATTTGGTGATCTTGTCTTGCTTCCTCATTAGAAGGCATGACACTGGGGTTGAGGAGATCCTCAAAGTATTCCTTTCACCGTCCAACAATGTCCCCAGTTGAGGTCAACAGCTGCCCACCTCCACTGTAAACAGTTTTGGCAGGGCACTGCTTCCCCCTCCTGAGGCGCCGGACGATTTGCCAGAATTTCTTCGAGGCCGACCGATAGTCCTTCTCTATGGCTTCACCGAGCTTTTGCCAGACCAGAGTTTTTGCCTTCGCAACCGCCTGGGCTGCAGCTCGCTCGGTCTCCCGGTACCCGTCAGCTGGCTCAGGAGTCCCACGAGCCAACCAGGCTTGAAAGGGCTCCTTCTTCAGCTTGACGGCATCCTTT
>NW_018127996.1:915708-920656 GCF_001952655.1 Monopterus albus
TCAAGGAGGTGGCGGTTATTTGATAAATATAATTACTAGTTCATTTTCAGAATTAGATGAATTAAACAAAATACAGTGTAATCATAAGACTTCATTGATCCCCAGTAAGCATGTCAGGTAGGTAACATTAGCTCCAGCTTCACCAGCTGCAACATTAAATGTGACGTACACTATAATGTACTTCAATAATGATAATCCAAAATGATGACATTCATCAATGTGAACTGTGCCATAATGATATTGCCATACTTTTTGCTTTAGTAATTTAAGTGTATTTTTATGATAATACTTTTGCTTAAGTAACATTTTGTATACAGGACTTGTACTTGTACACTGTGGTATTGTTACTTTTACTTAAGTAAAAAAATCTTACTTCATCCACCACTGGCTAAGAACACATGAAGGAATGCATTATAGCCCAACACTGTGTCATAATGTGCAAAACTATTTTGCTGTGCCATTATCTGGTGCCACGAAGCGCTTATTTGGATGAATTAATTGACTTCACTTTAAAAACTTTAATTGTGACTGATTTCAACCAATAAAATAGTTGCAATTTAAACTGTTCCCGCAGATTGAGAGGGTCAGCCCTTTGGAATTAAAACACAAATGACAAACTCATAATAATCTTCTCCCATTTTGTTATCTTTTCACCATGCATTTCTGCTGTCTGTGCTCCATGTACAGTAATCTGGTACTCCAGCCTGCCAGGCTGAACGTATGGTAAGGTGATGCCACGGTTCCCAACACAAATACTCTCCACTATTTTCCAAATCAATAATGGTCAACTAGTTTGAGATGAAAGATTGTAATCATCATTGTAATATGTGGGGACAGGCGGGGAGCATGCAGAGATCCTTGCAGGGTTCGCTGCTGCAAATGACAAGGCTCGTTTTAGAGAATAGGCCATCTGTCAGCCCCTGTGAATCCTTACAAGCTTATCGGGCTCTTGAAGGTATTGATGCTTCACATTATTTTTCATCTACCAAATCTTTACCTTTGTATGTTTTATGTGCTGGTACTTTCATGTCTCTTGTGCTCATGTTCACTGTTGAAAACCCCTGGAGGTGTGTCTTCTTTCCAACAGCTAAGTCCGTTTTACGCTAAGCCCCAGACCAGCACTTCTCTCCCTTGCTGCATGTTATGGTCAGTGTAACAAGTCTAAATGTCATCTAGATGCTATTAGGATGGGGTAAGTATTCCCTGGGGTAGAGACAAAAACATTACACTTAAGGAAAAAAATGCCCAGAAGTCCATGACCAACATCTCAGTGGCGAAGAACAGAAACCCTCTCCTTCCTTTTCTTTGTTCCTTATCATTGTGGTGCATGATGTGCACAGCTTGAGTGAAATGCTGTGAAACTCAAATGAAGCACGTATGTCTCTGAACATAAGAAATATTCCTATTGAGGCTTTTTTCAAAAGCACAAAATAGGCTGACAATGTCGCCGTTCCCTGCCGAAGAGATGTGCCCGGACCTCAAACGAAGCCCTAACAATACAATCAAAACACCACTGCTTGCTTCAAAGGCAGCTGGTATAAAATGCCTCATTGCCTTTATGCCTGTAAGTCCTGTCTAAATTTGTAGCACCACACTTGCTCTTTTTTCCCCTTTCTCCATCTCATGGATCTCTTGTCCCTCTCAAATCTTATTCACGGTTTGCATTCAGTTATCTGAAAGAAGATAAATAGAATATCTGGCTCCATGTCAGAGCTGTAGGGCCAAGCAAGCTGCAGCAGCACTGCTGCCACCATGATTTGTCGCCATTTCACAGCAGCCAAGGCAGCTATTTAGGTGAAATTATGGGACTATTGATTGCAGACACAGAGCAGTTTTACTGAGAGCAGCAGAGCAGGCTGGGAGAGCTGAGCACTCCTACTTTATTAGCCTATAGAACATTTGCTATGCAACCACCTCCTCCTCTGTAGTCTGATCTCTTCTTTCCTATTCTTTTTTACCTGCGATTTGTATTTCCCTTTCTTTGCCTTCTCAACCATCTCTCTTTTTTCCTGAACTCTCATGAAGTTTCACCACAGCATTATCCCTGCCTTCACCTGCTAAATTATTTTGTTTTTCCTTCCTTTTTCCTTCTGAAAAGCCATACTGATTCATTTGAGCCTGGGGACAGCAGCTGTTTCTCTCTCTGTTGCTTTCACATTTCCCTCCTTTTCCTCCCGTTTCTCTCTGCTCGTTTACTTGAAGCTTTAAAACCAAAATTTGTGCATTATTCCAAAAATGCAGTCTTGTTAAATTGTGCCTGTTTTCAGTTTCTTTTATTCTTTTGTCAAGTAACACAATTTTGTATCACGCTGGAAGTTTTTTTAGAAAGTGCTCCAACCCAATCACAGTATGTGGTGTTTTCTGCAATGGGCTGCAGGATTGCTTAGGGCAGCAGGGTGTCAGTGAGACAGGCATTCTCTATCAGTGTCTGATGCTGAAACCCAGTTGCCTGCATCCTCCCAGATATTGCATAACATGCAACGAGAGAGCTGGAGCAATTAGCCCATTAACCTTAATGTGTCTAAATCATCTGGACAGGGAAATAACCTAAGTAGACGCTCCACTTTACTGGAACTGGTTCAACTCGAACACTCACATTATGACAGACATGAACCACTCTTTGCTTCAAGTGAACTCCAAACCTGAAGTTATTCTTCTGGATTCAGTAAAGCTGAATAATTGATTAAAAAGTGATTTGTTGCTTTAGTCAAATTTAACAGTAGATTTGATAAGTGATTAACAAGTTAAAGTATTAGGCTAGAAAAATTCAACATTTTTCTTATTAACATCAAAACACATGGGACGACCAAATCTGACATTGTGTTTGCCTCTCTCTGTGTACTTTCTGACTGTCCTGTAACACACCGAGCTGTCACTGGCTCCTCCTGATGCAGAAATGTTTAAAAATGCATCACAAACAAAATGAGGACCCACTTGTAAAAATAATATTCATGGTCAAATATTCCACTAGATATGCTGAGAGTCCCACCAGAATGTGCTTGTTTATTTTCTTGCTCAGGCTCAGATGAGGAGATTGGATTGGGTGGTTTACAGGTTATGATGCTCTTGTAAACAGTTCACATCTTACTGTAGGTGTTGTCCCTCAGCCCTTGTGAACTTGAAAGTGACTAAAGAAAGTAAAAGTGACTGAAGAAAGGTTTGATTCCGTCTGTGGTGTTTACTGGGTAAGATTCAAAGTGTTTATTTTGTCATATTCACAGTTAGGAAACGTGTTTCCCTGTACAATGAAATTCTTACTTTGCTGTCCACATGAATGCCACAAAATACAAATGAAATATAAAGTAGATAAATAAGTAAAACAAAATCTAGGACACTTTAAGCAGCAACAAATGCAGCAATATAATAAAAGAATATAATAAATGTATGCTGCATGGGAGCAGCAGGTGCGGCAGTCAACAGTCATTGTGCAATTATCCATGTGCAAACTGAGAATGTAAACAGTACATTACGTATTTCCTGGTAATAAACTCCTCAGCTGTTTAGGAGTCTGATGGCAGAGGGAAAGAAAGAGTTTTTCAATCTAGTGGTCCTGCATTTCACACTTCTGAACCTCTGGCCAGAGGGTAGAGAAGTGAACAGTCTGTGCTGGGGGTGGGTGGGATCTTTGAGGATGGAGGCAGCTTTCCTACGCACCCTGTGGTGGTAAATGCTCTGCAGATAGGGCAGTGGCGTCCTGGTGATCTTTTCTGCAATCTCTACCACTCTCTGCAGGCGCCTGCGGTCCATAGAAGTAGTGCTGCCATACCAGACAGTGATGCAGCTGGTCAAGATGCTCTCAATGATGCAGCTGTAGAAGTTGCTGAGGATCCTAGACGACATGCCAAACCTCGTCAGCCTCCTCAGGAAATGCAGCCATCGTTGGGCCTTCTTGACCAACTGTGTGGTGTTAAATGTCCAAGTGAGGTCCTCACTGATGTGAACACCCAGGTATTTGAAGCTGCTCACCCTCTCCACTTTGAGCCCCCAGATGAACAGTGGCTGATGAGATCTCCTCTCCTTCCTCATGTCCAATATCTCCTTCGTCTTGTCCGTGTTGAGGCTGAGATTATTGTCCTTGCACCACGACACCAGACCGGCCACCTCCCTCCTGTAGGCTGCTTCGTCCCCGACAGTGATGAGGCCTATCACTGCAGTGTTGTCCCCAACTTTAGGATGATGTTGTCCTTGTGGAAGGTGACACAGTCGTGGGTGAACAGCGCCTGCAGCGATAAATACAGCATGAGGGTGCGCTGTCTCTAGATCACCTCTATGACAGAGTCATTGAAGTCTTCCTGCGCAAAGAATGGATAATGGATTTTGTCTATAAATTAAAAAATAGCATCTCTCGTGAGTATGATGTATGAGTATGATGATTTTATTTAAATTTTTTATATTCTTGTCATTTTATTAGATAAATATTGATTCTGAACTGCTCCAGATGATGTTTGTGGCACAGTTGCAGTTGTAGTGTAGAGGTTTCGAGTTGTCTTAACTGAGTTTCTTGCTTTAGAAAAATGGCATTCACTCTCAATACTCGAAATGCCTCTCTCTCTGTAATGCACGCTTCGTTATATTGCATTTTTGACAAGTATTGATGGTTTCTATAATTGCGACGTGATAGTGGTGGTATTAAGAGGTGAATTAAGTTGGGTAAGTCCCCACTGAAGGCCTGACACAGCTTTTTATATAGCCCTAAATAATCTGAAAATAAATAAAATAAATCCTGTTCAAGATGTGATTTTGGCCTGGGATTTTATTAGGCAAAAATGTCAAATATTAGTTGGTTCTACTGTTCTAATATTTTTATTGGTTATATATAATTTTAAAAGTCATAATTTTGGGTCCATTTTGGTCCTTCAACTTAAACAACCCACATAGGTTGTTTGTCCCTAATATGACATATACCGTATTTTCCGCACTATAAGGCGCACCTAAGAGCATTAACTTT
>NW_018127996.1:920723-929070 GCF_001952655.1 Monopterus albus
GAAAATGGCACCAGTGAAGAGACATGCTTACGAGGCACAATTCAAACTACAGGCTATCAGTTACGCGGTTGTAAATGGGAATAGAGCAGCTGCGAAAGAATTCAAAATCAATGAATCTATGGTTCGGAAGTGGATTTGTGGGAGAAGATTAATGAAAAATAATGTGAGTGTATTGTTAAATAATAGAATAAAGTTCAACTAAACTCACTGTTTTGCTTCCGTTACGTTTTAGCATGCGGCTTATAATACGGTGCGCCTTATGTATGGGTTAAGTACAGAAATAGACCCGGCAATTGAGACTGCGACTTATAATCTGATATATTCCACACAGAGCTCCAGAAATGGACCGGACAGAATTATTGACACCTTTTCAAAATCATCAGAAATAGTTGTATTGCAAGCATGTGAAATTGTAATGAAATTTGTAATGAAACTCAGCTGTGGCAATCAGCAGGTGATGGCAACATAGAAATCACACTCACAACCAGTTGAAATAGAGAAAAGTTGACTCAACCTTTGTGTCGTGAGGACCACACTGAGCACGGAGAAAGGAAAGAAGAGCAAAGAATTGTCTGAGGGTTTGAGAAGCACAATAATGGAAAAGCATGGACAGTCTCAAGGCTCCAAGTCCATCTCCAGAGATCTGGCTGTTCCTGTGTCCACTGTGCACATCATTGTCAGGATGTTTACAGTCCATGGCGCTGTAGCTAATCTCCCTGGACATGGATGAAAGAGAAAAATAGGTGATAGGATGGTTCAGATGGGGGATAAAGAACCTCGATCAGCTTCCAAACAGGGTGCAACAGTGTGAGCTAACACTATCCGGCGCCATCTGAATAAGAACAAACGTTATGGTAAGACACCCAGGGGCCCCCACTGCTGACACAGAGACATAAAACAGCCAGATTGGAGTTTGTCTAAACTTACCTGAGGAAGCCACAGTCATTCTGGGAGAATGTCCTGTGGACAGATGAGACTAAAATAGAGCTTTTTGCACATCATTCTACTATTTTCAGAAAACAAAATGAGGCCTTCAAAGAAAAGAATACAACCCTACAGTGGAGGTTCACTGAGGTTTTGGGGTTGCTTTGCTACTTCAAGCACTGGGTGTCTTGACTGTGTGTATGGCTTTATGAAATCTGAAGACTACCAGTGAATTCTAGGGCACAGTGTAGGGCCAGGTGTCAGAAAGCTGGGTCTCCATCAGAGGTTGTGGCTCTTACAGCAGGACAATGACCCAAAGCAGACTTCACACAGCACCAGAAATGGTTTCAGACAATGAACTGGAGAGTTCTGAACTGGCCAGCAATGAGTCCAGGTCTAAATCCCACAGAGCAGCTGTGGAGAGATCTCAGAACAGCAGCTGGGAGAAGGAACCCTTCGAATCTGAGAGACATGGAGCAGCTGGCAAAAGAAGAGTGGTCCAGAATTCCAGTAGAGAGGAGGAAGAAACTCACTGATGGTTACAGGAAGTGACTGATTTCAGTTATTTTGTCTGTGCTACCAAATATTAAGTTGAGGGCATCAGTAAGTCTGTCCAGTCTATTATTGGAGCTCTTTCTTTGTGGAATGGATCAGATTTGGCTTTTTCCCAGTTTTTTGTGTGGATCCAATACAAGCAAAGGGATAAACAGGAGAAGACCAAAGAACTTGTGATTGCAACAATTTTCTGGGAGAAGTGATGCGTAATCTGACAGAAATTCAGGGGTATTGATATTTTTGGTCATGATTGTATGTGGTGCTAGCAAGCTTACCAGACTGTAGTCATCACAGAAACACAGTTACCGCAACAAGCACAATGGGCCTCTGTCCTCATGGAAACAGCTATAAACATGCAGTTATGCAATCATAGAAACATCATGATTTCATTTAGCAACACAGACATCTTGTTAGGTTTAGGAACAAAAACTACTTGGTCAGGTTTAGGAAAATAAACCTTCCTCATCATGATTACAATAATAAACACATAGTTAAGGTTAGATTATAACTGTAACACTTCACACATAATTACAACTAGAGATCACCTAAACTGTTGGCTGTCATAACCTGCTGGTCCACACAACATACAGTTTTTACAGGAGAACAGTCTCTTTGTGTCTTTGGTCTGGGAATTTGAAGTTGCCAGCTATGGATCTAGGAGATTTTGATTGTTATATTTGATTCATTTTCATAGACTAAACAACTTCAGAATCAAAAGAACAAGCTAATGAATCCATCAGTAAATAATCATTAGAGCCTCAGCTTATTTGGAAAAACATCAACTATAGTTGCCACAAAAACTGTGCTTACACAAATGCTTTTACTGCAGGGCCCTTTGAGCTGTTATCAATGAACCATCCCCACAGAGAAAAGACAAACTGACAAGCTTTGATGTGAAATTCATGCAATATGACATTTGATGGAGCAATCCCAATAAACCATATTAGTTGAATGATATAATCAGTGTTGAATTGCATATTGATCATCAGATCTACAATGAGCAAGATGTGTCTACTGAAGCAGAAAAAGATGATAGTAAAATCTATTGTCCTATAAGTATTATTGTACTATAAGCCCACCCACCCTTCTTATGTTACACACACACACACACACACACACACACACACACACACACTCTCCTCCTAGTAATGCATCCATTTCCTCTCCCCCATTGCTCTCCTCTTAGTTGGGGTGTGTCCATCCATCTCAGTGTCTGGCTAGGCTCTTGGCAAGTAGTGGGGGCTTCTCATCGCACTCAGCAGCGGAGCTGTCCAGCCAGCACTCTCCCTCATTACTCCCATGCTTCTTCTTCCTGAAAATGCACTTTTAAAGCACCTTAATTGCATTGGGGAGATAATCCCGTGGGCACGAGACAGGAAGCCTTAGCCATATAGAGCTCTATGGGGCTGAATGGGTGGAGTGTGTGTGTTGTGTGTGCTGGGATGAGGAGGGTGGAGAGCCGAGATTCTTTGTGTCAAATCAATGGTCCATCTAGAGACTAATGTAGCTCTGGGCAACTCCTCAGGAAGCATTAAGACTATTAGTGCAGGTCTGGCAGGAACACACTCACACACAGAGATGCAGTACACACACATGCACACACATACACTTTGCCTATCTGTGATGGACACACACTGATGCATTCACATTATTTGAAGATGGAGAGACGCTGAAGCAATTTGGATGTTGGTCATAAATGCACATGCAACATGTGCCCATGTTTGTTTTTGAGTTTTGAGTGGTATTAGTGTGTGTGTCTGTATGTGTGTGTGTGTTTGTAGATTGTTTGCATGGCTAGTAACATCCAGACATAGCTACTGTATGAGGCCAAATCTCAGCAGCCAAGATCAGACCTACATTTGCAGGATCAACAGCCACAGGAAAGAATGTGCGTGTTCTTGTACTTGCTACATAGTGAGGACCAAAAAGTTTTTCGCTACAGAGTAAGGACGTGTGTGTGTGTGGGTTTGTCTTTATATACTTGTGCGAACCAACCCCTGACGGAACACCTTTGTTGTGTGGATATTTCTTCTTATGTGGACCTTTTGGGTGGTCCACACAATGAAAATGCTAGGATGGCTCCTTTCATCCTAAAGAATGATCTGTCTAAGTTTCAGAAGATGTCCACATACAGAGAGTAAAGTCAGAAAAATGTGTGCCAGCTTGTGCTCTAAAAGTATCATGCTCTGATTAAATACTGCTTAAGCTGAATTCATGCAATACTGCCTGTGTCCTTAAAAGGGCGCAAACTGGGCAGCTTAGAAGTGGGTGGAAATCAAGCAATATTTATAACACCTGGAGCTTGAGGCTCACCTTCAGCTAATGTTGCATTAAATGCATGCCTCAACACTGTGGAGACTGCGGTAGCACCACAATCGGTGTGCTGAGAGATACGACGAGGAGAGAACCGTAAAAGCTGAATTAGACTGTTAAGATGTTAATTATTGAATATGCCTTTACTCAGTGTATGGAACATGCTTTTGTTTTGAAGGACATTATTGTATATACTTCCGGGGTTTGTAAGAGAGTGAGAGAACACTGAAGTGAGACTATGCATTGTCTTTTCTTTTTTTATATAGGAGCATAGAAGAGAGCTCCTATTATTTTTTCTATTGACTGATGCCAGTCCAGAGCCCCATGTTATGTTGCATGTTTGTTGTGACAAAATAAACACACCGGAGAAGGCTAAGCGTTAAGACAACATTTATTATTCCGAGCCAAAGGAGAGGACTGCGCACCCTGTCCAACATAGACGATGAAAAAAAACTGCAAATTGTCCGGGTAAGATTTATGAAACTAGTTAGTTGTTTTGGTTTGAAACTAAATTCTGGTTTAGTCCTCTGGCTCATTCTCCAGCGTTAGTATTTGTGAAGCTATTAAGCTAATGTTTGCTTTGAGTTATTTCTTTAAATAAAGGCTCACAAGTTAAAGCTATTTAAATTGTCTTTGAAGATATGCCAACTTTATGCAGGAAAATAAAGCTGATGTTTGCTTTATTTGTAACGGTAAGTCCCAAACAGGCCATGCTGAACTCTGCTTCACCCATGGAGAACCACACATCTCCAGCCAGGCTCTTATCATCTCTGGGACCTCACACTGACCCCCCCGCCTCTGCTACACATTATCCAGGGAGGAGCACACACCTCCGGTCCAACAAGTGAACACCACACAAGCGTTAAATACAATTTACATTGGCAAAATTAAAAACCACATGCTTCCATCTCTGTAATGCTGTGGTTTGGGTTAACCAGGAAAGTAAGATGGGACAGTTATGAAAGATCTGCTAAAATCTGGTGATATAACATGCATTGCTTTGGTGCTTTGTGACAGAAGCTCCAGTTCACCAAATCTGCTTGGCAACAGGCTCCGGTCCTCACACGTATAGAAAAAAAAAAAGATTTTTTATATTTCGAGTTTTCTGAATTTTGAAGTGACATTTTGAGTCTCTCTTGCCACCTCATGATAGATTTGTGTTTTGCACCATTGTAGCTATAGTAGAAGTGTTGGCCCTCACAAAGAAGTCACAGAACGTGGGCCACACAAAGGCATAAAGACATGTATGTATGTATGTATGTGTGTGTGTGTAGGTGGCCTATTTGAATGAACACATGTATGTACAATGTGAACATATTTGCATCTTTGTTTGCTATTGTGTGTGTTTCAAACCAAGTGAATCTGCCTGTGCTTGTTTGTGTGTCTCTGCCATATATGTGCTAATGTGTGTGCATGACATTGGGCCTTATCTTGCAACAAACACATGGCATGCAGCGTGGGTAGTGTGTTTGTGATTCCTAATTTCCTACCTGCTCAGTTACCATTTTCATGACATATGAATTACGTTGCCTTTTTACAAAGCAGCAGTCTGGCAGGTGTGACATGCAAACTTAAAAAATAAAAAGATGACATTATATCATCGGTATATATGTATTTATAATAAATACCATTTTGATTAATGATTGTGCACCTTCACCTCGCACACGAGCAGATCCGTTTCCTCAGTGAAAAATCTTACTGACATCTGACCTGGCCAGTCCACCAGTATGCTAATAATCCACCAAACATTCAAACTGTGTGTACGTGTGTGTGTAGGCGTGCCTTTGTATTACTTACATTATGGAGACTGAAACCTGTTAACACACTCACATTGTGGGGACCTGACCATTCTTTTTGGGATGGAATAGCATCTCTCGTGAGTATGATGTATTTTATTTAAATTTTTTATGTTTTTTATGGAATTTTAGGGTAGTGTTGGACTGAACTGGCCTGCGTGTTCTTTTATGAAGAATAGTCGAAGTCAAATTTGTCTTTAAGATATTTATTACAATATTCCAGAAAAGCAATACAGAGCTCTGGGTTCCGTCTATCTCTCAAGCCCTACCAAGCAACAAAGCACGGTTCAGTCTTTCTTCAGGAAAGAGGAACCCCTAATCTCCTAAACCCAGTTCTTTTATACACTTTTGAATGTGCAAAATGTAGGCAGATCTGACTCCATCTGTGTTGTTCTTCATCCTCGTTCCTTTTTTGATTCATTCAACCTCGTTCTGACTCCTCATTGGTGTTTGACCTCTTCCTGAAACAGACACTTTGCAGTAGAAACATGGTTTAAGGTTACGGTGATGTTAGGGTTAGGCAAGTAGGAATGAAAACACAGCGTGTGTGCCTGTGTGTGTGTGGTTTCATTCACATTGTAGGGACTGAAACCTGTTTACACACTGAAACTGTGGGGACTCTGCCTTCTCCATGAGACACAGATGCTGGTCCCCACTTTGTGAATTATTGAATTTTAGAGAGAAGTCTTGGTTTAAAGGTTGGGAACAGGTTAGACTTAGACAAATAGTGTTATGGTTACGTTTAGGGTAAGACTCCAGGAAATTAATGCAAGTCAGTGAAAAGTGTCCACGCAGATTGAAAACAGATCTGTATGTGCAAGTATACAGTATATGTGTGAGTGTGTGTTAGTGTGTGTATCTCTTTATCTCTGTAAGTGAATTGCTGCCCTTATTCTGAATCACAGCTCAATCCTTGCAGTGTCAGTGTTGAGACATAGAAAACCACACAGTTATTAAATATGGACAGTGACTCACAGGCAAATTAATAAAGTCTGTGGCACATGTACACCATGTACACACACACGCACTCAGAGCTGAGGATGCTCAAACATTGATATCTGTAGCTGTTATTTCATTGCCAGGGGATGAAACATCTTTCATGTTGATCACTTTTTCTTTTCTTTTGTTTTTTTTTGCTTTAAAGAAACTCTGTCAAGAGGTCTGCTATTACTCTGTTTGGCTCTGTCTGGGAAGGTTAATTGTGCATGTGCACTTTTTCCAACAGTGCTTTGCTGCACATATGAATAGCCAAATGCCTTCACACCTATCTAGTAGACTGGATTTTCACTCAGGCTGTTTGTCAGTGATAGACCTGTTCTGGAAGTTAGAATAGTTTTACAGAGAAGGTAAAGCCTTAACCCATGCAACCAATCCAACTTTACATCCATGATGCATTTATGGATTCTTCAACAAACACACAAAAATATTTTGTGTATATTAACATTTGTTAATATTATTATTAATATTAGTTACCTGCTATTTTGTAGTAGCTTATTCAAAACAATTTTACCTCTGTTGTAATTTTACTAGCATTATTTCAGTCGTTTCGATACTGGTGACATCTACTGCATGTCTTTCAATCTTTGAAGCACAACTGCTCCTCTGTTAGTCTTCAAGAAGTTTTCTTCTTTTTAAATTGTTTTTATATGTCCATCCATCCATCCATCCATCTTCTATACCGCTCAGCCCCAAATGGGGTCGCAGGGGTGCTGGAGCTAACCCCAGACAGCAATCAGGCGAAGGCGGGGTACACCCTGGACAGGTCGCCAGTCCATCGCAGGGCATTGTTTTTATGTAACCCTTTAAAAAAGTCCACAATCTACAATGACATGCCACTGTATGAATCAGGTAACAAAAAAAGCTCCCTGGTTCCTGCTGGCATTTAAATTTAAGTGTCACAGTTCCAGTCTTGGTCTTGTTTTCCCTGTCATGTTAGATCCAGCCCCTTGCCTTTCTGCTTTGGGGTCGTGGTCTTACCAGGGCTCCCTTTCCAGAATATCCCTGGGAAACAAAGGTTAAATAAAGAAAAAAATTCTTCACCTGCTTTTAATACCTTACTCCAGTCACCTGCTTCCTATCTGTGTAACCACCCACTCAGTCTATAAGCCAGCAATCAGTCATTCCCTGCCAGATTGTCCATGTAGCAACCTCTTTTGTGACTTTGAAGCAATCATATCTGTATCCTTGTTTCACTACAGGCTTGTTTCTCATACTGGACTCCACCCTTGCCATTGTTTGCCTCACCTATAGTAGGCACAGATGCTTGGACCCCCTGGACCCCCCTTGTACCACCTTGGATATGTCACTCACTTGTGTCTGCCATGTACTTCTGTCATGTCACTATTAAAGCCCTGTCCTCTCCTCATCAACACCAAATGTACCAAAATATGACAGTAGGTAGGTGCAGTAGGAAAAAAGCAAGATATTAGGACAAAGGATGCAACAACTGGGAAATTTTAAAGGAAAGGAGAATTAAGAAGGTAAGGTAAGGTAGGACTTTATTGATCCCACAATTTCTGTGTTCCAGCAGCAGTAGAGCAGCAACAAAACCATACCATAAGAATGAACACCACACACATATCTTGAGAAACAAATTCCAAAGTACCTAAAACCAAACAGAATCTAGTATCTGAGAGACGATCAAGAACAAGAATGATCCTCCCACAATTAATCCCTGAGAACAAATTAAAATACCTAAGAACAAGACAAAATAGTATTCAAGAGATCAAGAAATCAAGGACAAGAATATTACTCCCATA
>NW_018127996.1:929155-931378 GCF_001952655.1 Monopterus albus
CTGCAGTGATGTATTGTACAGTCTGATTGCTGTGGGGAGGAACGACCTGCGGTAACGCTCCTTCTTACACTGGGGATGTAACAGTCTTGCACTAAAGGAACTGTTCAGAGCCACCACTGTGTGGTGCAGGGGATGGGAGGGGTTATGCATGATGGATGTTAGTTTTGCCAGCATCCTTCTGTCCGCCACCACCTCGATGGAATCCAGAGAACAGTCCAGGACAGAACCAGCTCTCTTAACCAGCTTGTTGAGTCTCTTTCTGTCCCTGTCCATGCTACCTCCTGCCCAACCCACAACAGAGTAAAAAACAGCAGATGCCACCACAGTATCATAAAATGTCTGAAGGAGTGCCCCCTCACCAAAGGACCTCAGTCTCCTCAACAAGTGGAGGCGGCTCTGGCCCTTCCTGTACAGGGCATCAGTGTTTTCAGTCCAATCCATTTTGTTGTTGAGGTGGACACCCTGAAAGCTCACCGGCATGAGTACTGGTGATTTCAATCACCATCTCTTTTGTCTTGTTGGTGTTCAGGACCAGGTGATTTTTCTCACACCACTCCACAGTCGGTAACAACCCCCCTATGTTCCCACTCATCCCCCCCAGATACACATCCAACAATGGCGGTGTCATCCGAGAACTTTTGTAGATGACAGTGGTGGGAGTTGTTCTTGAAGTCCCACGTGTAGAGGGTGAACAGAAAGGGGGAAAGCACCATGCAGCATGTAGATAATAGCGTCATCTACCTCGATACCAGATCGATATGCAAACTGCAAAGGGTCAAGCACCAAGCTCACTTGGGCGCGGAGGTGGCTGAGGACAATCCTCTCCATGGTCTTCATCAGGTGGGAGGTCAGGGCAATGGGTCTGTAATGGTTCGGCTCCTGAGGATGAGGTATTTTAGGAACCACGACCACACAGGATGTCTTCACAGAACCAGGACTCACTCCAGGCTAAGACTCAGATTAAACATGTGCAAGACCACTTCACTGAGCTGGTCTGCACACTGGGGCTGATGTGGTCAGGAATCATTTTTGTAAAACATGGGCTACAGCAAAACAGAAGTTTGGGGAAAATTGTGTATCTAAAACTGTTTATGACATGGTTACAGTATGATATGTTAAAACTAGGATTTCACATGCAGATTGTATAGCTCTTTGAGGTAACTTTGTGATGCTGGGCTTGCACAGTATTAATTATAGCAAATGACATTTCCTAAATAGAGATTTAGTGCATTTTTTGTACCAATCAAATAGTGTACACAATCTCTGAGTGAGGATTGTTTTGCTTGTCTCTTTTGCTTTCAGTCATGCCAGGAAGACAGTGTAAAGATGATCCTTTCCAGCATGTTGCATCCATATACAAAAGCCTCTCCCTTTCAGCTGATTGACTCCCTGGTTAGCCATCTGAAGAAGGCAAGTATGTATTCCATCTGCAGTCTTTAATCACACATTGTCAAAGGTTATGTTGCACAGATCCACTGCAGAACTTAATTCAGTCTTGTACAACCAGCATCAGGCTTAAAAAAAACACGAAAACGTCTGTGCAGTTGCACACTTGTACTATATATGCAGCTTGTGCATGTGTGATGACTATTTCATTACCTGATGCACTTGAAGAGACAGTTCTCTAAGTCTGAAACAAAAAATAGTTGTTTCCAACAAGGAGATAATGTTTTTGGTTCTGTGTGTGTGTGTGTGTGTGTGGGTGTGTGTTTTGGTTAGCAGATTTATGGACAAACGGCTGGATGGATCATTAGCATACTTGGTACAGACACTGTTGGGGTCCAACCCCAGAAGTGATTAGATTTTGGCTGAAAAGGTTAAAGGTCAAGGTCACAAAAAATAAAAACACACACACAAAAATTCCCATCTTTAACATGGGGCAACATTTTAAAAATGTATATCTCCATCAAAAATTATTGAAATCATTTGAAATTTTGCAGAAATGTGTAGGGTAGCGATGTCTATTATCAAACCAAACTTCATCTGCATCTGAACCGGATTCTCGATACGCCATTCAAAGTTAACATTGAAAACGCAATTTAACACATATTTTCTGCCTTAACTTGGCCGATAGAACCCTGGAATGTTCAGGTAGGATGAAACTGACATCTTAGGTCTTATGTTACTGTCTATTCACATACAGTGGGTACGGAAAGTATTCAGACCCCCTTAAATTTTTCACTCTTTGTTATATTGCAGCCATATGCTAAAATCATTTAAGTT
>NW_018127996.1:932310-936764 GCF_001952655.1 Monopterus albus
CCAGCCAGAGCCCTGACTTAAACCCAATTGAGCATCTCTGGAGAGACCTGAAAATGGCTGTCCACCAACGTTTACCATCCAACCTGACAGAACTGGAGAGGATCTGCAAGGAGGAATGGCAGAGGATCCCCAAATGCAGGTGTGAAAAACTTGTTGCATCATTCCCAAAAAGACTCATGGCTATATTAGCTCAAAAGGGTGCTTCTACTAAATACTGAGCAAAGGGTCTGAATACTTATGACCATGTGATATTTCAGTTTTTCTTTTTTAATAAATCTGCAAAAATGTCAAAAATGGTGTGTTTTTCTGTCAATATGGGGTGCTGTGTGTACATTTATGAGGAAAAAAATGAACCTAAATGATTTTAGCATATGGCTGTAATATAACAAAGAGTGAAAAATTTAAGGGGGTCTGAATACTTTCCGTACCCACTGTATAAAAACAAACAAAAGACGGCACTTGTTTTTTCCTTGTAAACTTCTAAACAGTTCTAGAAGCAACCAGCTCACCATCTGTGGAGTCAGCAGGGTGTTATAGAGGGCTGGACAGTCTGCTTTGTAGTCAGGAGCTGCACAGACCCCTCTTCTCCCACCAGGAGAATCACCAGAAAAGCTTATCCTGTCATTACTGTGACCCCTGGTAGCACTGCATTCTTTTTCAATCTACTCTTCTTTGGTTTGCATACATTATGTGAACCTCAGTACAGCTGGCGAATACAGCTCCAAAAATATGTATTAGTCTAAAATTAAATGTATATTTTTTGGTCTAGGACTCATTCACAAAGCATTTTAGCACCACAACCAGCAGTAAATGTGTGACACATCAGGACAAGTGAGACACCTGCCACATCACGTTTAGTTAGTGACCTGGCCTCGTCAGCTAGTTATGAGAACTGTTTGTGATTTAGAGGAGCAGCAAATGAAAGGAGTCTGAACAGTGTTTCATGACTGAAAAAATGTAGTAAGATAAATAGATATTCTCCTTTTATATTTTGACACACTGTGTCTACTGGCTGTTATAAAGTTGCACCTGCTGCAGCATTCTGAGCCTCTTTAGGTTTCAGAACTGTTAGTGGAAATCAAACTGGAAATCAAACCGATGTGACCCCTGAAGAGTTAAGATGTCTTTGCACTAATTTAAAATGAACTAAATACAAGGTTAGTAAAGCTGCTTTTGGTTTATATGGTCTTATTATGGAATACTGGATTTTATTAAATGCACTTCTTGTGGTAGTGTTTTAACAATGGCTACAAATATATTTGTTTATTAAAGTCCTGCATAGTCACATAGGTGTTTATTGTTAGATTCACTCACTCGTCGGAGGTGAGTGAGCGAAGAAAGACACAGACCCAGAGGGCTGACTTCAGTGCAAGCGATTTAATAGTGCTGTACAATATAAACAGTGATGTGTAAAGGCAAACCAACAATGTAATATATGACCAGGTGATGATCAGCTAGCAAGAAAAACAACAGATGAAGGGTGGATATGATGAGGAAGGCTGAGCTACAGACGCCCCGATGGCAGTACAGAAAGCTGTAAGAGTATTATAGTCCTCTGTACCCCCGGATGGCATGCAAGCTGAGATGCCTGGGCCCTAACAGCTTGGGGGATGAATAATCTAACTGGTGGCCCAACCCCTGGGTCAGGTTCATGTTGTTGTGCCTCCCGTATGGTCTCCTCTATCTCCCAGGTAACGGAGGCAACCATACAGGAGGCTGGTAGAATGTTTTCTGGAGGGGCGTCTGAGGAAGAAGGCTGGAACTGCCAAGAGAGGGAATCTGGTTTTTGGTTGTGCAACCCTGGCCGATAGGCCTAAAGCATAAACCAGAACCGATCAAAGAACAAGGCCCACCTCGCTTGTCTCGGGTTCAGTCTTTTGGCAGACTGGTGGTAGGCCTTATGATTGGTCCATACTAAAAATGGCTGGTTGGCACCTTCAAGAAGGTGCCGCCATTCCTCCAACGCCAACTTTACGTTCACAAGTTCACGGTTACCCACATCATAATTTCGCTCGGCCAGTGTCAACCGCCGAGGAAAGAAGGCGCAAGGGGGCAAGGCGTGGTCTCCCTTGGACCGCTGAGAAAGAACCACTCCTACCCCAGTGTCGGACGCGTCCACCTCATCCACAAACTGCCGTGAGGGGTCAGGTTGGAGGAGTACGGGGGCTGTGGTGAACCAGTGTTTGAGTTCCTGGAAGGCCTGCTCCACTGTCCTGGACCATGCAAACTTCACCTTGTTTGAGGTGAGCTGCGTAAGAGGTGCAGCCACCATGCTGTAATTCTTAATGAACCGTCGGTAGAAGTTTGCAAAGCCCAGAAAGCGTTGCAGGTCTTTCACACAGGTGGTCGTAGGCCAATTGGTGACTGCAATGATTTTGGATGGGTCAGCGTGGAGTCTTCCCTGTTTGATAAGGAACCCCAGGAATGCTATGGACGTAGAGTGGAAGATGCACTTTTTTGCTTTAACGTACAGGCGGTTTTCCAGGAGCTGAAGGAGGACTTGACGGACATGTTGGATGTGGTCTGTGAGGGAGGAAGAGTAAATGAGTATGTCATCAAGATAAACAAACACAAAACAGCCTAGGAAGTCACGAGGTATGTCATTAATCAACCCCTGGAAAACCGCCGGGGCATTGGTGAGGCCAAAAGGCATCACCAGATATTCAAAGTGCCCAAGTGGAGTCTTGAAGGCAGTCTTCCACTCGTCGCCCTCTCGGATATGTACTAGGTGGTAGGCATTGCTGAGGTCCAACTTCATGAAGACTGCTGCACCCTGGAGAGACTCAAAAGCAGAGGAGAGGAGAGGTAATGGGTATTTCTTTTTAATGGTAATAGCATTTAGACCACGGTAATCAATGCAAGGACGGAGGCTGGCGCCCTTCTTCCCCACAAAAGAGAACCCTGCACCCAGGGGTGAGGAAGAAGGACGGATCATACCTGCATGTTGGGCGGTTTCGATGTACTCCTCCAGAGCCTGTCATTCGGGTTTGGAGATGTGGAAGAGCCAGCTGTTGGGCAACATGGCTCCCGGATACAGGTCGATAGCACAGTCATATGGTCTATGAGGAGGGAGAGAGTCAATGGCAAGGTGCTTATTAAACACCCGTTGGAGATCATGATAATCTTGAGGAATGGGCGACAGATCAGGTGGCTCAGAAGGTGGAGAGGCGGGAGAAGTGGTCGGTTGTCCAGCCAGGAGACAGGTGGATGCACAATCAGGACTCCACTGTGTGATGGTGCCGGAGGTACAGTCTAGGGTGGAGTTGTGCTGGACCAGCCAGGAGTGACCCAAAACCAGTGGTGTATCCGGGATGGAGATGATGTTGAAGTGGATGTCCTCTTGGTGGTTTCCAGCGACGGTGAGGTGAAGAGATGGTGTCTGATGGGTGATGTGGATGAGCAGCCAGCCGTCGCTCCACCAAAGCCAGGTCCATGAGGTTGCCCCCTGCTCCAGAGTTGATGAGGGCTTGGTGGGAGGACACCTGGCTGGAGGTTTCTAGGAGCATGGGAATAGTACAGCTGGTACCCGGCTTGGTGGAGGTGGAGGGGCAGCCCGTCAATGTCCCCACTCTTACTGGCGGGCCCGCTCTTTTGGCTGCACTGGGCAAGCGGCGATGAGATTGTTAGGGGCTCCACAGTACAGGCAGGACCCAGTGGAGATACGGCGGGCCCATTCTTTGGGGTCCAGACGGGACGGGCGTGCCCTAGCTGCATGGGCTCCTCCGGAGCCCTAGAGGAGTCACTGTTGGTTGCCCCCATGATGAGAGACCTCCGGGGCTCGACAGGAGGAGAGGAAGTGGGACAGGCCCAGGTGGCCGACTGCTGCCTGGCTCTTTCTTTGCAGAAAGAGCACTGCTGATTGTCTGTCCAGATAGCCAAGTCTACTAGGGAGTGGAGGTCAGAGGGCTCATCCTTTGTGCTCAGTTCAGCTTTAATGTTACTGTTGAGGCCGTGCCAAAACACAGTGCCTAGTGCTTGGTCCTCCCAGCCGGCTTCCGTAGCTAGAACCCGGAAGTCTACTGTGTAGTCTATAGCACGACGGGCCCCCTGACGTATAGTCACTAGCTCCCTAGCAGTGACTTTCATTAGTTTTAAGCAAACCCCTTGGACTTTCACTAAATGTAACCATGTAGTTTCTGTGCCTAAACCTAACCATGTATAAAAACCTCAGCCATTTTCTTTGACTTTCAGTGCCAGAAAGATCTTTCCATGTCACAACTTTGGAAATGTTACTGTGAGACTAGTATTTTGCATTGTGGCCCAGCATAGCTGTTATACCTCCCAGGTGGCCCAGAATGCTATATAATCACAACACGGCTCCCCATATTTACTTTAAGAATTAAACAAACATATAGATACAATGATACAACTTTGGATAGTGCCTGGCTGATTCCCTTTGCTTCCAGTTATTTGCAAAGCCAAACCAACTTCCTCTCAGCTCCAGATTAGTATCA
>NW_018127996.1:936817-940510 GCF_001952655.1 Monopterus albus
ATTTAATGAAGTAAATATCAGGTAGTATGACCGACTGCCCTCAGTGGTACCTACCACCCTGGATGGTTGCCAGGCATTCAACTGTTGCATAACTGTCTTCCAAGTAAAATATTTTGGATACTGTATGACTACTGTCCCCTGCTTTAGGGCCAAAACATACTTCACACAAATACACAAATGCAGACATTTTGACCTACGCAAGATCAGTTTCACTCAAGATGCAGTGTTGTGTGTGTTTGATTGTAACATGACACAAGAGCAAGTTGCAATCTGAGTGTTGCTGGTAGGGGCTGTAGTAGCAAGAAACAACGTTGGCTCCCAGTTCCTTTAATTGCTTCCTCACCTGTGTCTTTTCCTTGTATCTTTGTCCTGTCCACGAAAGAGGCAAGGAAAAAATGTGTTCAAAAAAGCATTCTCCAAAGGTTGGTCTCTTGTATCCTTAATTGTGGCTCCTCCAAGCCTCCTCCTACCCCATCAATCATCTATACTTAGAGCAAATAAATGATCTTTGCGACAACCTTCTAGGTGGTAGATCTGAACAACTTCAGGGTTCTGCAAGGATTAAGGAGCAAGGAAGAATCAAATAAGGAAAATGGGATTCCCCCTATGTTCACTAGGGGTGTGCATTTGTGTCAACTAGGCCAGGCATTGTCATTTGCATCTATGTACTTGCGTGAGTTATGTGTCAGGCCCTAGGCACCTACCCAGCTGGGCAGAATACTTTTTTCAGAAGAACCTTTTTTACTGTAAAAGCTTTTGAAGTCCACGTTTTACCTCTAAACCAACGAGTATATGTTCACACACCATGCATGTAGCTGTACTTGATACATAAGGACACTGCTGTTTAACCAATCACATGCACCAGTCCTGTGAGCACATATTCCCTCCTCCCTTGTGCTCTTGGAACTTGATTTAGTACTACTGTACCTATTGAGGGGTAGTGGAATTTACCTGCAGGAACTCACCTCCAAAGCGGGTTGAGGGCAATGGAACCAAAAGCAGGTAAGGTTACAGCTTGGTAGGTTCTCGTAAAGGCCTGTAAAAGATTTCTCTCTCCAGTTCCTGCTGCCTCTCTGAAGCCTTCCCTTCTCTCTGGCTGCTACCTGTCTGCCTTTCCTTTTACCTACATGCCTGTCTCCACACCTGCCTGTCTGTCACCAGTCAGCATCCTTGCTTTCAGCTGGGACTCCTCTGGTTGCTATGGCAACACCACTTGGGGTCTTTTAGTGCTCCTCACCTGAGCAGTTCCAGATTGACAGACACGGAGACAGACAAACAAGCAGTCATACTGTATGCAGGTGTGTATCATCATCATTATCATCATTGCCATGGAGATATCACCATGGAAACCCGTGTGTTGCAAGTGGTGTCTGAGAGTGCTGCCTTGCCTGGCAGATTTAGGACTGGGTGACGACACACCTCCTCACTGATACAATATCATTGCCATCATGTATTATGGATTTCCTCCCCTTTGTTCACCGCTCCCCTGCTGTCGATCGTAGTTGCAGGGTATTTTTAGGTGTGTACTTCTGTTTTCTCTCCACTTGCACATAACCTGACACAACCAGCTTTACATTGATTTTGGCATACAAGATCTCTCCTGCTCCCTCTCTGTCTTCTACACACCTACCCTCTGCATTGCCTCTCCATTTCTTCTCCTTCGATTTCCCTCCATCTGTTTTCCTCAGCCACCATGCCCATCCTTCCTATTCATTCTCTCCACTTCTGGCACTTTGCGCTCTTCCTTTTCTTCTGTTCATCTCTGTTCTTCCTCTGCTTTCATATTCCCTGTACCATGTCACAGTAGCTGAGGCTTGCTATGAGCAAAATCTGTGGGTACCTGGATGTGTGTGTGTGTGTGTGTGAGTCTCTACAACAGGGCCAGCAGTCCTGGAGGGAGGCACAAACAGCATCTTCTGGGCAACACATGAAAATAATGAATGGATTCGGGGGGATGTGTAAGAAAATGAAAAGAAAAGAAAAAGAAGAGAGAGAGAGCGAAAGACCCTTGGACAGTGTTAAAAATACATCTCTGTTCCAGATGCTTCTTATGCTTATTTTTTGTTTGTGTTTGAGTTTTTTAGGCATCTGTTCTGCTTTTCAGACTGTAAAATCCCACCCAGCATGGCCTCTGGATAATTTAGTCTCATTTCAAGGCAAGGCAAGTTTATTTATGTAGCACATTTTCATACGCAACAGCAGTTCAAAGTGCTTAACACAATGCACACAGATAAAACATTAAAATGCATACAAAATGCACACAGAAAACTCAGCACAAGACTAGACTACAGCTGTATTGTTATCTTTGCATGTTGCAGTTAAAGGAAAAATCCATCCAGCAACATTTAAACTCTGAAAGAAAGAAACCACCTCTGAGGATGTACTTTGCATTTGTGGTAAATGTTGTATAGTGGGTTGTTTTGTGGCATCACAATGAGAACAGTTCAGCAAGAATGAAGATTTTTCGCCTATGTGAAAATCAGTTTTTTATGTTTCACTCCACTGAAAACATAGAGACAATGAAACAATTAAAACATTTTCAAGGATAAATCTATCAAAAAAGAGAGATTGTGTAATGGTAACCTCAATAGACTAGAAAGCTGCATCTTGTTATTCTCATGTGTAGACATTTCTGGTTCATACAAGTGATGAACCAAGTAAAGAACAAAAGAAACCATTACATTCCTTGAAACTCTCCCTGTATGTAATATAGTTGTTTCTAAAGTCTTAATATTGTGTCCTGCTGTCAGGTTTGCCCAGCTGCACCTTCCTCTCTTGCTTTTCTCACTCTAATTTTGCTTTCTCACTCTGATTACCCAATCTGGCACACCTGTCCTACCTCCCCTGGTTATCACCAGCTGCACCTTATTAGTCTCCTCCCTATATATACCCTGCTCACCGTTCATTCCCTTGTCAGTTCTATTCATATTCTCAGGCCCTTTTGCTTGTTGTTTTCTTTCTATTCCTCAAGTCTAGTCGTTTTGTTACCTCAGTGCTCCTGATTACCCTAGGTCTCCTCGTTTCCAAATTACCCTCCGTCCATTCTCCTGCTGTTCTTTCTTTGCCTATGGACCTCTCCTCTGGACCCTGGAACTACTCAGCCCTGCCAGTCTCCACCATACAGGCCGATGCACAGTCTCTGTTAACTGTCATTGCATACTCCTGTCTCAGCCATCATCACCTCAACCATGACCAGTTCAGGAGTGACCCCAGTGTCTGCAGCCTGACTTATAACTATCCATTTCACCATCGACTGTTCTCCTTTGCCATAGATCGACACCTGGTGACTCTTTCTCATTCTGCAACTATCTGTTTATTTTACTGTTATTTGCGCTGTAAATAAATCTTACACTACTTGCACCGAAGCCAGCCACCTGGGTCCGTCTTTCTTTTGCTCGTTCGTTCCCATGTTCAAGCAACCTTAACACCCGCAAAGGTGGGCAATGAAGTTGTATTGATCATGCAAAGTAAAATGGCTTGGTTTCTAAGTGTGATGTCATTGGTCAGATAAAATGTCCATCTGGTGTGAGGGAAAAAAAGAAAAAACTGGCGACTTCAGTTAGGGTTTCTACAGAGCCTGTAGAAAAGGACTCAATCTCCATCTAGATGGAATTTGTTTCTCTATGCAGGTGATTTTAATACTACCTGGCCTAATCTAGTCCAGAGTAAGTATATGGGTCACGTTTCACCCCC
>NW_018127996.1:940557-970501 GCF_001952655.1 Monopterus albus
TTAAAATGTACAGTGTACATTTGTTTGTTGTACAGAGTTGTTTTTTTGGGGGGTTGGGGGGGTGAGAAGAGTGTCTCTTTGTTTTTTTTGTGTGTGTGTGTGTGTGAAATGTCATATTTTTGGTAGATATGGCAGCAACGTATGCAACAGGCAAATTTGAGAACAAATGATACAAGAAAACACTATTTGCAGAGATCAAGATCCCATACAAGCATCTGTATTGTTGGCTATGGGTCTTCTCTTTGAGCCCCGTTTTTATCCTATTACATGGCAAACTGATGTCGCTGAAATTATGCACTTAACACATTACATTACTTAACACTTCCTGTTAACAGTGTTTCATGGCTGTACAGTCACCTGTCACTGGATAAAGGCTGGAAAAAAAACAACTGATTCTCAAGTTTTGAAGGATCTTCTTTCAATGGCATAGAGGTATGTATTTGTGATATGTTTGGAAAGTCGCACTGAATGATGTCAGTAGTGCTTCAGTAGCTTTCCCCCTGTCAACTCTATCACTTTTCTTTTGGCTTTGTCGTGTCCTGTCCAGAATAGGAATATTTTAACCTTTCTCCCAGTGGCCAGCTGGGGTCTTTTTGTGTGAGGTTTGCATGTTCTCCCGGTGCCTGTGTGGGTTTTCTTTGGGTACTCCAACAGGAGAAGCAGTAATGGATGGATGAATGCTAGTCAGGTTTTTGATTCTCAACTTGAAATTTTACATAAAGGTGGCTGGAGATGAACTTGGTAGGACTTGTCTGGAAATCATGATTGCTTATTTAAAAGTTTCTGTCTTTTAGATGAAAGAAGGAAGAAGATCCAGCCTTAAGCAGAATGTCATCCTGTAATAGAGGAGGATATCCTGCTGGTGTTGCTAGAAGAAAGGTCAGGGGATCATCAAACCATGGGTGTCCTTTATCTGCTATAAAAGCCACTACTGCATAAAACACCCATAGTGGTGATAAAAAAAATAAACTAAAATCAGTGACACATGAGAGTTTGCTAAATCCAGGGAAAGTCTGCTGTTTTTTGAAGCTGATATAAAACTCAATCTGTGACACAACTTCTCTCACACGTTCGCTGTCAACTTTCCAGGGCGGCATTTGCTGTCTGTATTTACATTCAACAAATCCTGTCTCACCACATATTCTGTAAAGCAGCTTCCTGAATTTAAATTGGTAAAACCACTGACTATCATTTCAGTGATGGCAGTTTGTGTGTCCACTGACACAACAGTACTGTTATGTTACAGGAGAAGGATTCCAGCAGTGGAGTCCCCTTAGCTCTTTAGAAAAAGATACATCAGTCATCTTGGCAGGAAGCACATCTCCAAAGCCTTCTCGCCACCAGCACTTGGACTCCAGTGGTATTTTATGAAAGGCTCTCTGCAAAACCTATAAACCGTAGTCTCTCAGTAACTTCACTGATGTGATAAACTCGACAGCCTGCGATTGAACTGGCGTGGTCAGTGTTAACAGGACAACATCGTCTGCTTGAGGCTGGGTCTTTTTGGACCAATATGAAAACTTAATTTAGCTAAGTCTCATTGAGAATAGAATTTAAAGGACTCCATAATTTACATATGGTAGTGCACCTATGTGTTTTGCATTTAGTGAGGTGCAGAAAGACTAATTTAAGCCATGATGTGTTTCTTCTATAGCCTCAAAGGGACTGTCATGCCCAGCCAGGCTAGCAGGGCTTACCGTGGTGACCCATGACAGTCTCCTCGCCATCTGGACAGCTATGTGTTTGTGCTGAAGTCTAGAGAGAAAGTTATGTTTTTTAAGGGTCTGTGTTCAGCTTCCTGTACTTTAGTAGCTTCTATGTACCTCAATTTGTGGCTTAGGGTTGAGTTTCATTCCAGTGTTCCTGTTTATTTTACAGCTGTTTTGTTTGTTGCTTCACATTAAAAGCTTCCCACTGGCAAGCCATTTTGATGCTATTATTGAAAAGAAGTTAAAAGAAATGCAGTGTGTTTGTTACCAAGTTAGCAGAACTTCATTAGTGGTGCTATTCTTGGATAAAAACAGAACTAATCGACAGGACATATTCTGTGCTATTTGGTAAGTCAGCCTATCTAATCATCTCGCAGTGGACAACCCCTCTTTAGAGCTATAGTTTTGTCCTCCAAAGCTACAGATATGAGAGGGCCAAAATATTACAGTAGGAGCACCTCTGAATATAATGTAGTCCAGTGCAACAGCATCTTGAACTGTGACCTCAGTAATAAACATATAATTGAATTTATACTTTTATGACAATTTCACCAAAAACATTTTAAGCTTCATAAACACAAATGCAGATGTTTTGCACCCAAGTGCGTACAACTACAGGTGTACCCAATAAAGTGGCCAGTGAGTATAGTATACAGAGAGAGTGAGAAAGAGAGAACAGAGGCTGGATGAGAGAAAACACCACATACATGATGCACATACCACATTTCTCACTAATGTATTCATGTGCATATGAATGAATCTTGAATGTGTTTTTGCAAGTCTAGATCATACATATAGTATAATGTATGTATCTCTTAATCTCATTAACACAATATACAGTATCTTGCTTCTTTAGTCTATGCACAGATCAAATATAAAAAAGACAGCTTGTGTTTTTATGTGGTGTGATGTGATGTAATGTTTTGCAATCAGATGCATGGAGCTTTTGCTGGTTACCTGCGAAAGTCACAGTAACAACAAAAATTCCATGATAGCAAGCTTGTTGGTAGGTGTATTTTTTTGGGGGGGGGACTAGTCAGGCTAGCTGTTTCCACCTGCTTCCACTATTTATGCTAAGCTAAACTAATCACCTGGCCCTAGCTGAATAGTTAGCACCCAAGTATGATAGTGGTATCAGTCCTGTCATCTAATTCGAAAGCAATAAGCACGTTTCTCAAAAGCTCTTGGTAAAAAAAACACCCATTTCCTTATACACAAACTGTGGTTTTTATGAGACATCGAGGTCTCCTCAACTATCTCCTATATTACAGTTTGGCAGGTCAATTACTAAATTGTTAACAAAATATGTGAATTTCAACTGGGCTGGACTTTAATAGGATAGTTCAGTCAGACAGATAGTTTAATAGTTCAGACACACTGTGCAACAAACTGAGACATGACAAGATGAATTCATTTCCAATTTAAGGTCAAATAGGACCTAAGCCACTGAGAAGTTCTGCTTTTGTAATTATTATGGTTCTAATGACAGTTTTTATGTCTGAATTTAAACTGGGTGGATGTTGATTGTAATGGCATATATTCACTTAGACATTTTCAGTGCAGACATTTAAACAGTGTTTCTACAATGTGTTATTAGTGTTATTAGATAAATATAACAAAACATAACAAAAGACCAGAATGAATTATAATGCATCAAACAACATCTCAATCTAAAGATACTATTTTATAAAACAGCACTATAAAACAGACGTATGCTTGTTAGAGCAACATTTTTAAACAAGATGAAACAGGTTGCAGTGTAGTGCAGAGTTAAAATTCCATACAGTATGAGAAGCAATGCTGTGTGACAATTTACCACTGACAGCACGCACCATAAACAGAGTGTGAGCCCATCTGCATGAAATGGATGAAACCTGATATGAAGTGACACTGCATCTCAACAGCCGTCCTGCTGTTTCCCTCTGCAGGGCTATGCAGAGCCGAGAAACTCCTGGATATGAATTTAAATGCTTTTAAACAGAACTGAAAGCCACAAAGTCAAAGCTTAAGACAAGAGATGGGTTTGTGTTTTTGTATGTGTGTGTGTGTGGCCAGTGAACTAATACATTAATCTGGTTGACAGTTGTTTGTGAACTCTGCAGTAATGTCGGTGGTGAGGAATGACAATGAGACAAACTAGGCATTGTTTGCTGGGGCAGTGATGCTCCCCTGATGTCCACTGCACCGTTAGAAGCTTTCAAAAAGGGCAGCACTGTGTTTTGTAGAGACAAAAATGAAAAGAAACTACAGATCAATCAAGAACACACCAGAGACTGGACACATCTGAATTAAGTTAATAAAAAGCAGAAAAACATTACAAACACACTCCTATTAGGATAGAAATGTTTCATCATAGGACAAACAATGCCAGCAAAATGCCCCCCAGGGCACAGCAGATCCTCAGTCAAGCATTCAGGTTTGTCACCTGTTTGTCACCCATTTAGGGGGCAGCTGTGGCTCAGGAGGTAGAGTGGGTCATTTCCTAACTGCAGGATTAGGGCGGGTGAACGGCCAAGTAGTGTGAAAGCGCTTTGAGTGTGCTGTAAAGCGTAGAAAACTGCTGTTCAAATATAAGATCATTTATCATGTGCCTTAAAGATTGTGAACCAATCTGTTTTACTCATTACAAAGTTCCTCCCAATCACCGCCTACAGGTTTTGACATCGTTGCCCCCAAATGACAGTTGACATCCCCCTGTAGAACTTTGGAGTCCCCAGGTGGTGCCTCTTCTAGGACCCCACCCAGTGGCTCCAAGAAGACTGGATGTGCATGAGCACTTGCAGTCAAATAGAGGTGACCCTCTCCTTTTCTGGGGTGACCTCCAATACAGTGGTGCTCAGCCCAGGGCTTGTGAGTATCCCCACACCCGCTCAAAGGCATTTAGCCCCTCTCCAGGAGTTTGGAGCCAGATCCAATGCTGTGCATGGAGGTGAGCCTGACTCTATCTAGTTGGTATCCCTCCATCTCTTGCCCCAGATCCAGATCCTTCCCCATCAGAGAGGTGACATTCCACATTCCTACAGCCAGTCAATGCCAGGGATCAGCTCACCCAGGTCCCTGACCTTGCCTGCCCCCTGGCTTACATTGCTCCTGACCACAGTTCCTATCCCTGCAGGTGGTGGGTCCACAGGGTGGCAACTCCATGTAATTTTTTTTTTAGCTTTTCCCAACCAAGCAGAGTGACACAACTGTGAAAAGTCTGATTCCTTTGAATCTGTTTTAGTTTGGCATCTCCCCTAGTGACCAGTTTGTCATTGGAGAGCCTACCAGGTTCTGTTGTCCTGAACACACCTCTCTGAATCACTGGGGTACACAAACCGCTCCATCAGGTTAACCCTAACCACATGTTGATGTCAAATGTTCTAAAAGGCTGCAAAATAAAGAAAAACAGATAGTGATGTCGAGTCTATAATCAATAAACATCAGTTATAAAGGTTCCACCTCTATTTAGTTAGATTTTCACTTTATGGTTTTTATACCTCCAAACACAGAAGATAAAGCATAAACAAATATACACAGAGATGGAAGCACACCCACACAAGCTACTACATCCTCTTTGTTTAAGCCTTCACTTCCCTGGGGGCATTACAACTGTTGGAAGGCATTATTTCTCTTTTTCATTGCCCTTCTGTCATACGCACAGGAGCACCTAAGGGTGGTGATGATTCATAGACAGTCAAACTGGGGTGGGATAAAATGGGTGAGGGAGCAGCTAAAAATCCTGGTTTAACAAGCATTTTAATGGCTTTTTATTTTTATTTCTGTGTGTGTGTGTGTGAGATGCTTTGAGGCTTCACATCTCATCTGGGGCTGCGAGCTGGTAAAGATACCACTTAGTAACACACTGCCTCCAAGTTTGCTGTGTCACTATGCCTGACAAAATGATGACTGAGCATATGGTGGTGCCACTGATCTCATTCTGCTGAGGTCACAATCGACTACATCATTGATGATGAGAAGAACCACATTTCCCAGGGGGCAACTGTCTGCTTTCCTGGCAGTGGGACACGGAGGGTGACTGTGGCAAACGTCAGTGATGCCTTGTTCATTTTTCTCCATTTTATGACTGTAGATTTCAATTATAATTTACAAGCCAACCTCTGTGTGAAGGGCCAGAGGTATTATGTGTGTGTGTGTGTGTGTGTGTGTGTCTGTGTGTGTGTGTGAGAGAGAGAGAGAGAGAGAGAGAAAGAGAGAGAGAGAGAGACAGAGAAGCAGACAGTGCAGATTTGTAAGCTTAAACACATTCTGAAGAACTGAACAACTAAAGTAAGGAAAGAGTAATGAAGAGCAAATGTGTGGCAGTCCACACGCGTTTACACAACGTGTGTGTGTGTGTGTGTGTGTGTGTGTGTGATATGAGTCACTGTGTTCTGATCTAAGTGCTCCCTCATCACACAGCCTTTCATTTCTCATGATCTATGCTGACCTGCGATGGGAGCGGCCGTGTAGCTGCTGCCTTGTACAGCACAATAAACAAAATAATGTTTCTACACAGCTGACTTCAGTTTTCACATACTGTATATTCACATAATAATTCTAGATTGAAAAGATATTCCAGAATATAATTCAGATAACATAAAACACTAGGAGTGGTGAGTGTGCCTTATTTTGCTAACTAATTTAGTCTAGTTCTAAATATAATGTGGACATTTAAGCATCACTAAATTTAAACAGGTTACAACACATTGGTTGTTTTCTACATAACCTTTTTATATAGAGATTAGTTGTTTCTTATTATATACATACAGTACGATCTACTAAGCTCTAGCGTAGCTGGCAGAACCAACTAACAGATACAAAAACACAATATGTACTGTAAACATAATTTTGACAAGACTATAGGACATATTATACATTAAATAATATACTGTATGTTTATATGTTAAAGTATTATTATGATATACTAATGATAATATTAATGATTGGTAAGATCTATATTTAATGAAACATAGATTATCCTACAACAATTTCAACATTTCTATAATAACTTCATCTGCTGGTGAAGACCAGGAGACACAGAAAACAGGAGATTGTTTGGTCAGCTGCTATTTCCCAGAGGAAGAATGAGCTGTCCAGCTCAGTAGCCTGTATGATGTGGAAAGTAAAAAAGTTAATATAGGATATCCACAGTATACCTGAGCTAACACTCTGTTGTACTGTCCATGTTATTTTAAAGAAACTGGCAAGAGTTAGTTACATCCAATTACCTTTCAAAAAGTTACACAATACTCCAGTATGTTGGCTGAACTACCCAATAAAGTCTCTTTAGGTAGACAGGATTCATTCATCTAAATTGCATGACTAAAGTCAATTCTGAAACACATATCTATCATACATTTTTTAAAGTAACGTATTCTTTTACCAAAGTTTGGCAGGTCTTTTAATACATCAGTCAACTTTCCAAAACCTATTTCTGGAAGCATTGGTTCTGCTTGTGATGTTGCAGAAATGCCCTGGTTACTTACTGTGTTGCTTTTGATTGGCCAAGACTATTATGGAAGCCCACAGATGTCAGTGAAATAATTGTAAAGCATTTCACATTCACTGATATCTAATTGGATGAGAAAAACAGACATTAAAAAAATTATTTTAGTAACGTATTAGCCCCTAACTAAATAGATTAAATCATAAAGTTATTCATTCATTGATATTTTAATAAGAAATAAAAGATTTTTTAATAGAATTTCCAAATTCAATAGTTTTCCATCAATAAATTGTTCAAATTAAAAATGCACTGGGCACCATAGACAGCTGAGTGGTTTGAGTGGGGGCCTGTGCATTGATGCACATTGATGTGTGCAACGTCTGGTTTGAAAGGCCCTGCAGACATGTCCTTTGTTGTCTCTACTGTGCTAACAATAAAGATTAAACAACATAAAACAGTTTATGAGTACACCATTTCAAAATACATGAGTGAATGTTCAAAATAAATGATGGAATTTGAAAATAGATTTTTTTTTTTTTTTTTTACATTTCTATTGTGCATTTTCTTTGCCATTGTTCCTGTTAGCCTCTATATTTAGGTAGCATTTCCTTGACAGGTAAAACAAGCAATGCAAACTGGTTTTGTCACATGAATGTCACTTTTGGCTTTTTCCCGTCAGGAGTCACCACACTGACGATTCACATGTTGACATTTAACGTGTTTTATGTCGAATGCCCTTCCTGACGCAGCCCTGACTCAAACCTGGGCCGCAGCGACGACAGTGCGGCACCCTAACCACTAGTCTATCAGGGAATTTTGTCACATACCTTATTTCATTCAAAATGAGACAATGATGGAGATTACAGTGCCTGACTGCACTCACAGTCACACTGGCTGAACAGTCAAGCAACTGTAGGCTCTGTTTTTACATTTTCTGCCCAGTATAGGACAATACAGATGGATGACAATCTTAAACATACAGCCCAAGTTCAGCTTGTAATTGAGGCCTGGGAGAGCATCAGCAGGGAAGATACCAAATTGCTTCTTATGTCTACAGATCATAGACCTCAAACTATCAATGAAGGAGAGTCTTTGACCCCAAATATTCAAACTCCTAACCTACGTTTATCTACACTGTTCTTGTAAGGAAAAAAGTGCCAAACTACAGTAACTGTTCGCTCCAGTTTCATTACAATGACACTGAAATACTGGTTCCTGCTGCAGAACCTAGCATACATACGGTTTATGATAGGCCGAATATGTTTCCTTCTGGAAAGAAAATATGACTTTATTCCCTGGCAACAGCACTCAAAGGTGCTCACTGAGTATACCTCCTGCTTTATTGATTATTTAGACCATGAATGATCATTGATCGGGTTGAAGATAGCCATGGTGATGCTGAATAATTCAGGAAATAAGCAGAGCAAAGTGCTTTGTAGCTAAGGCTAATACATTAACATTTATGAAACTGGGCTCCAAGAGCAAAGCAAGACAAAGTCACAAAATAAACAGTAATGCTGTTTGTGTGTGTGTTTACATATGTGTGTTTTATGTTCTTGGTAAGTCACAGAAGGTCTGGCCTGTCTGAGGGCGGCCCTCCCAGCTCAGTGTGAAAGATACGGGGGTGGCACTGCCGCACAGCCTGAGAGGATACGTTGTCTGAGGTCTGAGATGGAGGGAGGGAGGATGGGAAATAGAGAGAGAGAGAGAGAGAGATCCACACATGCAAGCAGCTGGGGAGCTCCTGATAGAGTGAGGGGGAACAAAGGAAGAGTGAGGAGAGGAAGGGAGGGAGATAAGCGCCTTAGAGGGTGGGAAAGATAACAACAGATAGGGAAAGCAGTATGGAGGCCGAAAGTGAGTGAGTAAGACAGACACAGGAAGAGAAGGAGAGCGAGAGGCTGAATTTAATAAATTAGATCAGGCACCTTGCTGGTTTCCTAGCAACCCAGACAAGACGAGCCTGGTCTGGCCTGGTCTGTGCTCCAGAATAAAGGTCCTTCTCCTCCACCTCTTCTTGCATCTTCCTCTGCCTTTCTCCTCCTCCTCCTCCTCCATGCACTCATATCAGCACTGGACACAATTGCTATCCCAGTCATTGATGCCATTAATGTACAACTGAGAGGAAACAGGCTTGGTTGTTTCCTCTGGAAGACATCACTGCATACTCTTTTCAAAAATCAAATTACTCATTTATCCTTGTAAGCCTTTAGTGCACTACTTTTTAGTTTAACCTCTACATCCTAAAATTCCAACTGTATGACCAAAAGTCAAACACTGTTCCCCTGCACCTCTGCCTGCAGAAAAAGGAAGAGAAGATTCACATGCAATGTATATGGCTGCTCCTACATTTTTGGGGGTCTATTTCCAAGGCATGACAAGGTTTTGATTCTTGGTTACCCCACTCATATACTGTATACGGTAAATCAATAAGCTGATAGGTTTCTGGAAATGTTCAACCACCAAACCTGGCCAAGGTGACAAAACATAAGCCACCAACTCACTCAGTACATCTCAAAAAATAGATGTCAAAGAACATAGTACATAATATTCAGTGTAGTGGACTGCATGAAAGGAAAACATGTTACTGAAGTCCTTCTACCTAAGGATGAATAGAATTGTGTCATTTCAAAGTAAGTAAAAAATTAGCCAGTGCAACAAGATCAGTTTAACCTGTTTCCAGAATGTGCCATAGTTATACACTGCAGTAGTAAAACAGTTCTCTAGACAGGCTGAATTACATTGGAAACAGGTTGAAATAATTTTAATACAGGTCATTTTCACACCATATTATGAAACCTGACATATAACATGGCACAATAACTGATAAAAAGACCTTGTGATTTCCTGCAGTTCACTTAGTGTGGTTAGGCTGTGCGTACTGTGCAACAAGCTTAGAAAGATAAAAATGGCGTGCATGTTCATATTAGATTCATGTTCTCCAGTGGGGGGCTCATGTGAGTCACAGCACAGCAAACCAGGGCACGCCCATAGCTCAGATCAATGCTTACAGAAGCTGTTTGACAGCTGTCTGCTAGAGAAGCTTCAAGGCGTGACACAGCAAAAGAGACCATTGCTAAATGGCTGAAGCTGCAGCGCTTTGCTCTGCTCTCTCAATGGCACCGTCTCTGCTCACTGCTGGACCTCTGTGCCTGGTCACTTACTACCTCAGAGGCTCAGTGGCCTTCATTTGGACCTGGTTTTCTGATTATGTTGCACCTTCCATCTGATTTGAGCAATCCTGTCACTGATCAGTCAGTGAAGTGACTCACAGGTCTGTAGCGGCGCCACCTTGCTATGTTGTGATTAATGATCTCATGTCAGAGGAAGGATGGCATTACTGTAGCTTTACAGTGTATACCCTCAGGTGTGCTCCAAGTTAATTGCTTGATATCCAACTAATGCTGCTGATAAACCACCAAGGAAAACTTTGGTTTCACAGTCCCAGTGGGTGGGGCTGCATTTCTACATCAAATAAGCAGTCAACTGAGCCTCCAAATAAATTCTCACTATGAGGCTGACACCTTGTGCCATGTAATACTCGTATACAGATGCATAGTCATGATGAAACTTTCATGAAATTAATGAGATTTCTTCTGTTTTCAAGGCTAATCAACAGCTATTGTACCACTGAGAGGAAAACTTCATTACATCCACCTCAATCATTCTCCAAACAGCTGAGTAGGACAAAAGTGCCTCCACTGGCTTATGCAGTACGACTTAAAAATACTTTCATGAGCTTGCATATTTCCCCTGTAACGATCAGAGAGCAGGCAGAATACAAACAGATCGGATGTCTTTTACAATCGATATTTGTGTTAATGTTGATTCCGGATCTAAGGATGGAAACAGAACAGGGAAAAAAGCCAATGCCTGACAAATTCTGTCCATCTAATACTCCCTCTGTCAGGCAGTGTGCACTCGTGGCTGTCCTCAGACACCCTTTCATAATGTCCAGTTTGTAGTTTCATCTCAGTTTGTTTTCTTTTAAAATTATATTTTAAAAAAATGAGGAAATGAGCAGAGGCATTAGTGCAAAACATGAGAGATCACAGACTCCACATCTCCTCATCTACATGTGAGTGCCCTCTAGTGGCTGTGGAGGGAAACTATGGAGGCCCTTTGCTCAACACACATAGGAATCATTTCTCTCACTGGCAGATGGTTGACAGCTCCAGAAATGATAAGGAGAGCTGGAGGAAAAATATTGATTCATCTGTCACTTTTCCCCATTAAAATGAAAAGCAAAAGAGGGAGAGAAGCAGAATGAAAGTGTTGCAAACGTAAGTCGGAGCTGCATTATTCATGTGTGACAGAAGACGGAAGCAAATGGGCCGTGATTACAGTATAACAAACATTTTATTTATGTTTACACTTAAAATGTGGTAGGAATGGAGAGATCACAGGGGAGGACATTTTTTTGGGAGTAAAATAATTTGCACAATTTCACTCAATTTACAAAAGACAAGATGTCTTCGGTCATCTGACCTTGATCTGTGTCAAAAATCACAGTGTAGCTGCCTTTTAACCAGCAAACGTAGGTGATTCTCTTTAAAGTAATTAGCATTAGACCTAGAAATGCAGAACATGTCCAAGTTCATATTTATTTATAGTGTATGCACACTTTAGACTAGAGTCGATCATACTCTACTATAGACCATATATGGACTGCTTTATAAGCAGCAGTCTAAAACGTGCAAATGCTGTGCACCAGTGCCATAGACTGGAGCTAAATTGGGTTTCCTCACAAACATTCACAACCCATGCAGCTAAAGTAAACCGAGTTAGAAAGCAAAGCCAAAACCAGCACTTCAGACAGACGCTATAGAACAGATTATTACTGGCAGCAGATCAGCTTCCTGGTGCTGACGCACCACCATTGTATACTGGGAGTATACTTCCTGTCATCATATGAAAAAAACCACAAAGCACAGGCTGCGCACCATACAGGAAATACCACATGACACTGTAACTGAGCTTTATGAAGGTAGTGGCGCAGATATGATCTGATATCATTTTAGGTGAAATTGGTATGGTATAAATAATTATATATACAAGTATATTATAAAATTTGATTCCTAACATTTTACATGTAACTATTTTTTTTACCAAATATATTAAAATATCAGTTTAATGTTGAAAAATTCTCACATGATTACATAATAAACAGACAACAGTAACGACTAACGGCCACATATGTGCAATAATGTACATTCACTGAATACTAACACTGTGTGGCTGGTTGTGTGTTCAGCTGAATATCTGAATTTGCCTCCTTTCTTTGTTTTTCCACTGCATTTGGAAAAGGCAGTTCTGAGAAGATAACTAATGTGAGAATAATTAGCCAAGAAGCTATAGCACCACTTATATATTTGCATGTGTGTCCCACAGAACCAATGTTTAAAAAAACAACAACCAGAAACTGTTGTTAGACAACATTAAATTTATCAGTGTATCATCTTAAATCCCATATTCAACATGTTTCTAAAAAAAAGTGATTGAATCACTAGTCAGCTGACATAACAGGGGAACATCAGCATGTCATGACATACGAGTCAAACTGATCACTGCTCCTTTTTTAGTGTTTTATGCACAAACACTCCTTATTCCTGCTTTGAGAAAAGTAGGATCTGTGGTTCCACCAATTATTGGTGCTCCCCTTTTAGTAACCCAGCTCGTCCTGGCTTTAGTCCACTTCATCACACACTTGCAAAACTCGGTGGTTGAAGTCCTCTGGGTGGTCAGCGTACACATAGTGTCCGGCTCCACGGATTGTCTACAGGGACAGAAACAGATTATTCAAAACAGGAGGCAATATACAAGAGGTAAAGAAAAAAAACTGCTTGTCTTTGAATTACTGAAAACAACAATGAAAAAAAGTTCAATATGCAAAAAGTGAAAGAAATGTTTTACTGTGGATTGTAAGAAACTGGAAATACCGTGCTTGTGGGAAAGTTCATTTATATACAAAGTTTTTATATGATGAAGAAGGGAAAAGTGGATAATAACAAATCCAGGATAAGGCACTGGAGCAGAGGTGATCGATTTATTTGACCTTACATTACTGACTGTACATGGTCCACTTTTCATGGGCTTGCAGCCTGACCTTGCTGTCTTCATTGGCACATGCACAATAATTTATTGTCAATATAAGATATAAGATAAGATAAAGTTGAAAGCTCTACAAAAAGCAAGTAAGTGGAGCTTTGAGTTGAGCCAAATTTCATACAATGCATGAAAGTATATCAAATAAGAAACACAAAAATGCTGCATTAATAATGTGTTTCAGGACACCATGCACCAAAAGAGCTGGTACAATCATTGGTTGAAATGCTACTTGAATTACTACTTTCCTTGGACTGCCTGCCATAAATTAAATATTTCAAAGTAAACACCAATAATTAATCAAAATAATTATGTACATCTAAATTTTAGCAGGGGAAAGGTCCAATATAACACACATACAACAATATGCACAACCATTAATGTATTTATTGTATTGATCAGAACGAGGCTGTATTTATTATTGGGAAAGATAAATTAAAATCCACTGTGCAGTATATTACTGTTCTACCTGTGATCATACTAGTGAATTCTCACCAAAGTGTTTACATATCAAAGAATAGACACATTCTCCAGACATCATTAATGAAAATGGATGTGCAGTTCAGCTGTGTGTCCCTCAGTTCTCACGAAGAACATTTAGAAATGGCTGCATGGAGCATCATACTGTTTCCCTGCCACTGGTTGCAGAAATTAACTTCAAGTCCACTATATATATATGATCAATACAATAAATACATTACTACACTATTTTACATTAAAATCAAAACTACTATACCGCTCTAGTTTCTACTAATTGACAAGTAAAAGTAGAGGGGGTTAAAGTTCAGAAATCTGTTAAGCCCAACATGAACTGATACAGAAACATGGTAAGAAAAACTCCTGATAAAATAAAGAATAATGTGTCTGACTTCACTTCATCCCCTCTCATCCACTACACGCTGAACTTACTATGATTTCCACATGGGAGTGGGGTCTCATCTCTTTGATGGTGCTGCCGGAGTTGCTGTCTATGCTGGAACGGGAGCCATAGATGATGGTGAGAGGGATCTCAGATTGCAGCTGGTCCAGCCTCTGCAGCATCGGTCTCTTAGCCCAGCCGTAGGGGATGGTCATATTCTTAAAAGCTGTTTCCCCGCTGTGGAAATAGAGAATAATGCACATGACCAAATGTTGGCGACAAGACATAATATTGAGGAGTAAACCTCAAATGGCTGCAACAAAGGCAATGAATAATGCTGTTATTGCAGGCTCGGGAGGGAAACAGAGACAGACACAGTGAGAGACGGACCTTGGTGTCTGAACGTTCAGGTGGTAGATGTACTCTGACACAGTGTTGTCACTGAACATGGAGGAGAACTTCTTCTTGAAGTCAGGTCTCAGAGTCTGGACCAGAGTGGGACCTGCAGGGGCCACAGAGCAGACACTGAATTGTCAAAACCAGGCATGCGGCCATTCATTCAGCTGCTTCATTAAATGATACATGGTTATAAACAAAGAGGAGGGTTAGAGGGTCTGACTTCAATTCTCTTCAAAATCTGGAGCGAAACATGAAAAAAAAATCTGCTTTAGTGGAACATGTGCAATCACATGATGATCATATTGCTAGATTTAATTTGTAGCCCAGCCATTTTTAATCCAGACTTATGGCCAGCACCATAATAAGCATATTTTCCATTCAATTATGCTGCATACATAGTGCAAGCATTTCCTCTTACATGCTTCAAATGTTCCAAAATAATTTCATCCCATTCAGATTCCTCTAATTTACATATTCCTCATTTATACAGTATACCTCCATAACAAAATGTATTAATGCAACTGTCAGTTCAGTTATGCTTGATACAATTCCATCTACTGGCTTTATAGCTATTTTTTTCCTCTGTATCATGGTGCACCACTGCAACTACCCAATTTCCTCCCAGGAATCATTAGGATTTCATCTAATCTAACTGACAGAAACATCAGCACTCCTGCTCCGATATCTTTTACCAAGTAATGGCTCCAGTCTTACCCAATGGTCCGATGAGTCGCAGGCCAGCCAGGGGGTTGAATGGACTGAACATGGCCCCGAGGGCTTTGATCCACACTGGGATGGGACGATCGTCCTCTACTGTGTCTGGCCGCTTAGGAAAACCCCACGGCTCAACCAGGATTATGTGCTTTACTCTGCAGGTCAGATACAAAGAAGCAAGCATTTCAGTTCACCTGCTTTTGAAGTTATCTAATGTTTCATATGTATACATTCATATGTATATCGTAAACTTCAACATTTTGGGACGTATTATTATTTGCTTTCTTGTTAAGAGTCAAATGACAAGTTTGATACCCTTGTCATGTCTGTCTGGTAAATATAAAGCTAACACCAGTAGCCAGATGGTGCAACTTAGCATAAAGGCTGGAAACAGGTGTAAACAGCTAGCCAGCACCTCTAAAGCTCACCATGTGGTTTTATTTATTAATTGACATGTTATATCGTTTGCTTAATCCATCCAAAAACTAAAGTGTAAAAATGACACTTGGTCTTTTCCAGAGCCGTTAACCTGTCGGTGTATTCTGAAACAGATTCAGATTTAATTTTAGAGGAAGAAATACTGTGTGGACACGAATGCTCTCTGGTGTAGCTGAAATAAACCTGGGACAAAGAGAAGCTGTCCAAGAGTTAGCTATAATGCTCATTTTCATCTGATGTTAATTTAGGTCTTGGCTGGGTGAAGTCAGTGCAACCTCAGCTTCATCTTGAAAACATTACAGTAAGTCCACATCCTCCTGAGGATGCGGGCAAACCATCCTAGACTCAAGCAAGTGTGGGCAGTCCTGGCTCTGGCTTTATTATTAACAAACAGATAATTTTTAAGATTTTTTTGGTTTGTATCGTTTTGGCCTTCTGTCACATACAGTAAGATATAATATGAGGACCCAACTTTCCAACTAGTAATGCAGACATACAGATGGTCAGAGAGCTGGTTAAAACCCTCCGGGCTAATCCAGTTACTGTGTGTGAGCTGTCACTTTCTGACCAAAAACAAGTGTCAACAAAGCAGAATTATCCATTATAAGCACATTTTGCTTTGTAAATTGATGTTCTGTCACAAGAGACATATTTTATATACGGTAACTTTTATAACGCTTTACTTCCAATTTCACTTTGAAGAAGGTGGTTTTGACATTAGAGTTAAACTAGATTACCCCCCTGCCTGATCTGGTGTTGCTGCGCTGTTGGACTCTGTACGAGTACAGAAAGTGCATCTACCACGTTACTGTATTTTTACAGCTGATCTGGAAAGTAAAATGTTTTCTAACCAAAAGAAATGGCCAAAATAATGAGAAAGGAAGTAAAACAATGAAATAAACTATTTTTAAAATGAAAGACATTTATATTTTAAACCTGCTTTGATCAATCTTTTCATGTTAACAATGGATAACAAGAGTTGCTTGTGGCTGTCTCCTGAAAAAGGGTGCTGATATAAATTTCCCATTACACTCCCCTCCTCGATGTCACTGGGCTCCTACCGTAGTTACTTTGGTGAATACGCCGCTATCATATCTAATATGAATAACAGCTAAAGCTATGAAAACAACTTGGTCTTTACTTGTACTTTAAAAATGAATGAATACCAGTAAATTCATCTTCAGTTAACCCTACAGTACATGCACTGAGTGATAGACAAGGAATACTGCAGTATGGAAAAACTAGCCATAGCCACACATCAGAAACCACATATGACAGCCCCACCACTCTGTCCAACATTACACACATTTATACAGGTTCTTTTAGGAGCTCAGTGTGTAATCTAGTATGTCTTGATACAAGTAAACAATGAGCTTTCTCTTCAAGCCATAGCATGAATGATGAACACAGTTCAGCTTAAATGAGCACATATGTCCCTGATCAAGAGCATCTTGTGTTATAACTTAAAGGCCATTTGGAACAGAGATAATAATAAGAGGATAGGAAGAGGGAATTTTTTTAGCATTACTCATGAAGGAAGGTGATAAGCGATTGAAGACGTTTTATCAGGCGTCCCTCTGGTAGAGCCGGGTGCCTGCTGAGAGCTCAGAGCTGGAGACGCAGCGAGAGGAGATGATTCGGGAAAGATAGAGTCTAGTCGGGGGAGAGTGGCTTGGAGGACATTGCTGTTATCACAGGGTGCCGGCACTTACAGACACACTGCTGCCATTATATTCTGTATAGATGCCGGCATGCTTTACTACAGTCATGTTAGCACTAAAAGGGCAGAATTATTATTCAAAACACTGTTCAATGCTGATTCAGTTTTTGGTCATATGAGCAGGGTCTGCTTCATTTGTTCTTCTTCCCCTCAGCAGTAACAACTGGTTATTAAACCTTGGGTCTCCACTTAAGGTCCTGTACTGAAGCTTTCGACCATATCATGTCTTTCTTTAGCAGATTAAACCTGTAATTGTTTTGGTCCAGTTGTGAACGCAGCTTTGCTATATCACAACCTTGTTAGAACAGGATGAACTTGGTAGCAAACAGTTGCTTATTTACACATGCAGCAGTTATGGGGTAAACACCAGAATGACTGTTTCTAGCCCTAACTCTCTTTTTGGTCTCCTTCACCTCAGAGAAATATCAGAGCTCTTTAGATGTTTAGAGGTGTTTTCTGAAAACAGCTGCAGCAGGCAGATGAAAGCGACACTGAGAATGGGGAGAATAAACCAAGACAGTAAAGCTGCAGCCAGAGAGCTAAGCAACAAGTTGGAACTCACTCTAAAGCTCCATAAAGGCAGCAGTGCTGCAGATTCAGGTGATAATTCTCTGGCGTCACTCATCATGACCAGTGACGCCTTTCATACTGTAATTTGATAGTGTTTTAGAAAAATATTGACTGTAGTTGCTCTACGTTCACTGCAGTTGTTATACAAGGGCATTTTGGTACACGTGTTCATAATAAAGGGCCTACATTATCGACTGCATTACACTATAAAGGCTAATGTAATCAAGTCAAATGTTATTTGCATAACCCAATATCACAAAGTTGCCTCAGGTGTAACAACGCCATCCTGTGGTCATAGTCATGTCTAAATCAAAGAATGAATAATGCAAAAAAAAAAAAACTCACTGAAACAAAACAGGGTTTAACCTTTTCCACATGCCTTTTAGAATCTTTGCACCTGAAATTATATATTAATCACTTTGTTAATACTTGTTCTGATCGGTAATTGTTCAAGTTATAGTTGTGGGAACTTCTAACATTTTAAAAATCTTTCTGTGATAATTACATTATACAATTATAACTACACAACATTAGTTTTCTCTCTGTAACCACCAACTACATCTAACAAGATGAGCTCCTATAATACATAATGTATAATACACTTGTCTATAAGATTGAACAGGACTGACTCCAGGGAACAAGACCTGACTCCAACTAAAATATCATAAAGATCTGTCATCCACCTCTTAAAGTCAATCAAAAAGTTGAATTTACTGAATGACTCAGACTGAACTGTAGCCGCTTTACCCCTGGTACTAATGTTTATCACACCTAATGCAGTTCATATCAACAAAATTGGCAGCGAAGGATAAAATATCCTTATAAATGAAAAAAAAAAACAATACAACCCTACACTAGGATAAAGAGAAATCCCATAATCTGCACCCACCTGCCTGGGTATTTAATAGCGTACGACACAACAAGGTATCCTCCCAGGTTGTGGCCCAGCAGTATCATGGACTCCAGGCCCACTTTAGCCCTCCACTGCTCTATAGACTCCACAAACTGGTCCTCTGCCTCCTGAGCATCTGAGGAGAATGAGGGTCTGCTGCTCTGACCAAAGCCCAGCAGGTCCAGGGCGAAAACAGGCCGATGCTGAGAGAGGGCATCCAGATTTTGAGCCCAAAGGCCCACGCCACATCCAAATCCATGGAGCAGAACCACAGGGGTTTTTTCTCTGACACTGTCACTGCTAAAAGTCAGGGTCCACAGCAGGTTGCCGTGGGAGATGGGGACATACTGTCTAGAGAAAGCACTGTTCACATCTGGCAAGACAGGGGAGAAAGAAATGAGAGAGTATGGTGAATAAGAAAAGTAAAACCAATTTTGCGATTGTTTGGTTTCTTCTTTTCCCTGAAAGAGGAAAATCAACTGAACTCCCACAACACAACACCCATACAATATGTGGTACAGATGACTATTATAGAAGAAGGTAGGACTGATCCTTACATCTCAGCATCATGTCCTCTGCAGTCTGTAGCTGGCTCTGAGAGGTGGGACACCATGATGGCAGCCAGTTGGGGATCCAGCACCACCTACACACACCAAAACTCAATCACCAGGTTTATAAGCATCCTCTGCACAAACTACAGAGCAGACATAGTGTCCCAGCTCAGTGTGGGATGCATGAAGGATTTAAAGAGAAGCAGAAATAAAGCAGCACAAGGGCACAAATTATAAAAGTATATTAAACAATATTAACACAGCACATGATATCATAATGGCTGAATGATAGCATTTACTGTGTTTAAGAGCCTCACATCTGATGAGCAGCATGTTGTCGCTGTTTAGTGGTGGTTTCTCTGTGCAAAGCAGAGAGTACATCTTTAATGCCATAGACAGCTCTGCTGGAGCAGTGCGGTTTAGAGGTAAAGAATATTTGTCTTTTACTGTGTTAGTTCATCAGGCAGCAGAATTGTGAAACCCCAGTAATACAGTGTGCAGATGTCGAAATAAAGTCCCTGCAGAGGAAACACATGAAGAAATAACAGACATCCAACTACTGTAGGAAGGCCACCAGGTCCTGCCATTCCATTTACATCATTCCATGATGTCCAGTCTACAGACTTCTGTAAAACCAGTTTACACCAAATAGTATTTTCTATTCATTCCTTATTCACTCCATGTATAACTCTCTTAGTCCCCAACCTTTAAACCATACATGAAATTCTCTTTTTCATAAACAGATCCCACATGCTCCTCATCATCATGTCTTTAAACTCAGAGCCAGGCGGCCCTGTATGCTCACCACGCAGGTTGCGAAGGGCCCCGCAAACTACATGAGGCCCCGCCTGCCCCTCGTGTCAATAATATATAAACTGCAGCTTGGAACAGATAACTGCGTTGCACTCGAACATGCATTTGTACATGTGTGCACTAAGCTTTCCTGCAAACTCTGTGGGGGCCAGTCCAGACAATACATGGACGTGATGGATCATCAGCCAGTACAAGCACAGAGTCAGCTGATCCACATTCGGCCTCATCCAGGACTAACACAGACCATCTTAGGATTCTTTACAAATCACTCTATTCAGCAAATACTGTTTGTATGTGCAGGACCTCATTCTGTTCTGCATAGGTCTACTTATTCTAAGACAGATAAAACAATCAGTTTTAAAGAAGGGAGCATGGGGTGTCAGGTGTGACTATGTGGCAAATGGCTTACATGGCTCAGGGGTCAGGGGTCAGGTATGAGGCCCCTTCACAGAATTTTGCTTAGGGTGTCTGGGAGCTCTGTTTAAACTCCACCACCATCAGCATCTCTTCATGGACCCATCATCTCATCTAATGCATATAAACTCACCCACACCTTCACACATCAAACATGAAACATCTGAGCAAATGCTTGTATTCCACATTTAACATGTATTGCCTTGTGTGATGACTGTTATGATCATAAAAAGATCATTATTGTTTAAATGCGCATGTTATCGGTTCTGTACCACAAACAAATTCTTTGTGTGTGTAACATACTTGGCCAAATAAAGTGATTATCCTTAACAAAGTATAAAAACAATAATTCAGTGCAGGTAGTAGCCAGTCAGGTTCAGAAAACCATTTTTAAAGGGCTGACTCTGTGCATGAAAGCATTGCCACAAAGAGTAAAGGAGTAGACCAAACAATGTGAACAGGGCTTTCTGCATTTTTATATATTGCAACTTCTGTCTCGCTCCTATTCTCAGTTTGTACTCATTGCACAGCCAGGCAGGCTGTTCTACTGTCTCTGTTGTGACTCTGCTCTGACCCCCTGAGTCATCCCAGTGCAACAAATCTTCCAACCTATATAACCCATGTGGTCATTTGTCCCTTCCCTCTCATGTGACCCTTAGAGGCATCTCATTAAATAGCACTCCTACGGTCATGGGAGGTAAAATAGTAAATGGACTGCACTTATATAGCCCTCTTCTACTGTACCTGGATAAAGCACTTTACAGATTCACCCTTCCACCTGTTCACATATCAATGGTGGCAGAGGTACTGCAACAATTCCGCCAACATCACCAACAATGTATGTCACACTACCAAGCTTTATGGGCCTTTATCATTATGGAAACAGCCATAAACACAATGGCCAGCTAGCAGTAAGCTACTGGAAATCCATCATCTTGGAAATAGTCATAAATATGAAGCTAGAATTATGAAACTGTCACGGTTTCGTTATGGCTTGCCACACAAAACACTTGGTTAATATTTCTTGTGTGTATAACATGCTTAGCCAAATAAAGGTGATTATCCAGACAGCACAACATCACGACCAGTACACTTGTCAGCTGACTGGTGTTTCTAATATTCCATCTATCCTCACCGACATAAGTGGGCTGGACAACATATTAAAACACTTTACAGTACAATGCAATAGAATGTGACAGCATTACAGTACAGTAGGTTCACCTAGTAATGTATGAAATGTGCTAGATAACTAAAGCAGCCTCGCCCTGCCTAATAATGTGCTGAGTGCATTTAAAATGTCTGCCAGTTGTTTGCTCCATAAAACTAAATGCATGATAAACAAGGCGTTTTCCTTGTGCAAGTAGCAGAACCAAACAAAATCACGTTTCTGCAGAGTGAAGCTCAAACATTCAAGTGCAGTAGCGCTATAGCAAGAAAAGCCCATTTCAGAGTGGAGGGGGACTTTAAAGTTCATCTCCAACAATGCTGCCTCTTTGATTTTAAAGGGCTACACCAGGGCTGGCTGGGTGTGCGTCGGAGGCCAGACTTACCTTATTGTGGTGTCCACGTAGCCCCACACGCTGCTAACCAGACTGTGGATGCCGACAACAGACGCTAATCTCTGAACAATGCTGAGGAACGAAATGAAACAAAACTGGATGAGGGCAAAGAACACTGACTGACTGCTGGAAGGTAGTTATCGGTTTCTGCTACAGTGAACCGTCAGCATAGAGCAAATTTATCAGAAAGATACACGAATCCTCAAAGTTAACAAATTCATGTTCTTTAGATTGTGTTGTATCCCGTAAACCATCATTTATGACACATAAAATGTGCAAACTCACAGTCAGCCATATGTAACGACATGTTTGTCCTTCAGTGTGCTATAAAAACCCCAGGGCATGTTGGAGGTCGTCTATAGTGTTTACATAAACTTCACCAGTAGTGCCTGACTATGTGAGTGTATGACAAAAACATGCAGGTCACTTCCCAAGTAACATAGTTCTATTGGAATACCTACTTATATCACATACTGTATATCGCTTGCACTGCTGTCTCGTAACATATATCTCTTAAAAAAAAAATAAGACATAAGGTGGTTTTAAAATTAGAAATGCTCACCCTCTATTCAGCGTCCTCACTTCCTCTGCCATCCTGCAACAGCTCTTTGATGCCTCTCGCGGTCACGTGGCTCGAGAAACTGACGTACAGTGATAAGGTTGAAGGCGCTTGATTTATTATTTGGGGTAACTCCACCGAGCGGCACCTCTACTGCTGCACTCCACTGGCACCAGCAAGTCGCTTCCGTCCCCGCTCATCGAAGCGTTTCTTGTCTTAAATACAAACAAGCGTACGCAGCAACGGAGAGTGAGGAAATACGGATGTGCCAAATATTAGAGGTGGGCGATACTGTAAAATTTGGTATCGATCCGATACCAAGTAAATACAGGGCCAATATCACCGATACCGATACCGATACCGATATTTTTTTTAAAGCACACAATATAAATTACATTCACTTTCTTGTATAGGGGATATCAGTGTTTAACTTCAAATTTATGAAGTGATTGCATAATTATTATGCTAAATCTGAATGCATTTTCATAACCATTAAAAGATGTTGTGATTTGCTCTTAGTGTGCCTGTAATTAGTCATGTGTCAGGTAAAAAAAACCAGGACATATTTCAAATATGAAAACAATATATTATTATAATAAACTCAATTTGCAAACATGAACTGTGCATGAAATTATCGAGAATAGTAATAGCATTAAGAACAGAAAAACAGAATAATACTATAAATTAAAATACATTAAAGAATAATATAGTAACAAAACAAAATTCTCCCTTTAACAGTACTTAACTGGCTTTAACAAAACATAAAGTGCACTAAATTATTACTAGAAAACAAAGCAGCTGTTTTGTTAAGACTCACTAATATAACAGATTAAATAATTTCCCTTTTCGCACACTGTCTTCGCTTATAAACAAAGTGCACACAATTGTTTGTGAAAAAATAAAGTGATTAAAGTGCAAATAACTAAACAAAAATACCAAGCAAAATTCCTAAAACCCTCATCTTCAACGACAGAGAGAGTGGTTGCGGGTCCTTTGCGATCATTTCAGCAAGGCTCCTTGTAATATTTATAGCTCTTGGGGAATCACCTTAATAAATTTTAGTCTGTATAGCCTATCCACATGTAGCTTAAAAAAGGAATCCTATAGTGTCCCTTTCATGGTTGTTCAGGAATGTTCAGCCATTTTAATTTAATTTTTCAGGTTTGATGTATATATTTTTTCAGGTAACACTTTACACTAAGGTTCATTAGTAAACATTAGTTAACAGTATTAGTTGAACTAAGCATGAACAATACTTCTACTGCATTTATCCATCTTACTTATACTAATACATTATTTAAAATTTAAAGTTTTATTTGTTAACATGCACTGTGACTAACATGAACAATCAATGAATAACTGTATTTAAAGGAAAGGACGTGACCGGTGACCAAGTATAGTGTCCCATACTCGGACACCATACAAAAACATATTTTCACCGATGTTAGCTACCTGGATATTCTTTGCCTCTCTGAAGCTCAAATGACTCTGCCAGTGACGTCTGTCTCACTGCCGGGGGTCTGTCTGGAGGATTTCCCTCCTCTCTTCTTTGCTTTTGCAGTTCGTTGTTCTCTTTTTCATGTTGTTTAATGTGTTTGTGCAAATTAGTTGTGTTGCCACAGTAGCGAATGGCCTTCTTACATATATCACAATTCGCTGTGTTTTCATTAAAGGTTGTAAAATACTTCCACACAACGCTCCTTTTTCTGTCCGCCATGATACCACCTCTCACTCACTGGCACTGCAGCTAAAAGACTCTGCTTGCTTGGATATGGCGCTGCTGAGTCACGTGATGGTAGGACAAGAAACACAGCAAAGCAGGGAGGGGTGAACAATGTGCGTGTGAAAGGAGCTGCATAAGAGATAGAGTTCTATACCCCTACCAAATATCTAAACATAGCTGCTCAGCAGAAGAGAGAGATTTGGTGAGTAACGTTAGCTAAATCACATTTGTAGCTCTCAGTTGAATATCACTCGGGTCTCTTAAAATAGCACAAGGTTATTTCGCTTAGCTTTGGGTAAATCACACAATGTTAGATGTTGTGTAAACCCGTAGTCCTGCGTTGAGTCATCACAAATGAGAGCAACACTTGAAACTTTAAACAGTGTTGCTAAGATTTTATACTTTATCTTCATATATCTTTCTTCTGTTGTTTTATTTTGCATTTGAATGTTTTATGTATGTAGCTTATGCATTTTTTAGGCTAAAGCGCTTGAAGTTGTGCTTGAAAATGTGCTGTTCAAATCAACTTGCTTTGCCTTGTGGTGAAATGGTTCACGTTAAAGGTTTGACCTTTTAAACAACGACGAATCCGCATGTTGTCCAATAATAAAAAGATACGGTTAACACAACGCATGGTTAAAAATGTAAATAGAACATTACTAGAACATATTACATCATTATTAGAAATATAGTGAATTGCAATAGGGGGCTGTCCTTCACTGTTTATTTTGAGTGGTGCGTCCACTGGTGCCCTAATGACCCTACAACTGTTGTTAACACGCCCTCCTCATGATTTAAATAAACCGAGCTGCCACTTTGACTCAGCTTGTTTATCAAACTTTGACAAATCTCAGGCGCCTTGTTAAAATCATAGCCAGCGCATGTAACAGGGCGTTGGTGGGTGTGGCAGCCGGAGTTTACTGCGCTGTGTCATGACGTGAACGCAACTGAAGTCCTGGGCGCAGCAGCTTTCGCATGCCAAACTACACACACACGTCGTTTACACACTAATCTGACTGTTCACAGATCAGCACGGCCAGCCCCCGCCACGAGGTCGGAACACGGTCGTTTCCTACACAGGCACAGATCCGGGTGAGTACCGAGCAGCCCCCGTACACACAAACGGTGCCAGCAGTGTGAAACCACTAACACGTGTCGCCCCTCCCCTTCCGTGTGCGTGTGAGTCGGTCAGCTGTTTGTGTCAGTACTGTATCTGTCACCTGTTCTGCAGGACGGTTCCCTGCCGTTTAAGTCAGCTCAAGCCCTAGAGACGATAAGGCCGCTTTATTGCTGGCATTTCACTGCATTGACTTGGGTGGAGCAGGTGGTGACACACCTTGTTTAAGCCTGATAGGCAGGATTATTTACTTTGTACAGATGGCTGTCATCTTTCCCTGTTCTGGGCTAAAGTCTTTTTTATTCTAATTATCTGGGCGTTTTACCTTAAAGATATCTGCGTGTAAATGTTGTATCTATATTTTTTAATTTGCACACAATTGCGCTCCCAACTGGGTTGAAAGCAGTTCTTTTCTTTAGGATTTTGTTTATATTTTATGCTTGTAATATACAGTATATTGTATCTTACACTTACACATTTAGTAAATTGCTATACAATCTATTTTATAATTATTGTACATTGTATTTATACTAACATTTGTCCATAAAATTTCCCCCCAGACTCTGTGCAGGAGCACCACAGGACAGTTTCTCTGGTGGTCATTTCTCAGTCATTTCTTGTGCAGGTGCCCTGGGAGGGGGTATGATGCCGTGGGGGCAGTCAGTAGACAGCAGTGGCTGCAGTTTCACTCCTTTGGTGGTGTTGGAGCTAGCCTCTGACACAAAAGAGGAAACCATTGCATGGCTACTGAGCAGGATAAGAGACCAACAAATAAATGGAGGTGTGGCACTTAGAGTTGTCTTTCTCATTTCTAATTTTTTGTTTGTGCTGTTTGCCGTTAATGCACATTCAGTGTTATTAATCCTGTCATTCCTCCAAGGTGCTGAGCTGCTAGTGGAGCAGCTGGGCCCTGGAGTAGGGGCTCAGGAGAAAGAAAACCCCAACATATTCCTGGTGGGGGCATCCTGGCAGAGGCTGCTTTCTGGTGCTGAGGACCTGGGCCTCTTCAAGGAGTCCACTGATGGATCCATGAGGGGCTTCACCTGTGCCACCAAGCACAACTTCGAAGACTTTAAAGGTAAAATCAAGGAGGATACCTGTATGATGGCTGTTGTTTGGCGGCATGTGAGTATTTATAACTTAGAATAAAGTCTTATTATACCATGATGAGGTAAAAGTCCAAATGTAACCAAATCAAATACGCAGAATAGTGGCACAGACAGCAAACATGGTTTTATTTTGTTTATTTAGGGAGTCTGAAGTATGAATCTCTAAAATAGTGACTAACAGAAAATCACTGCAAGTACTGTTTATTATTCAGCAGAAAATGATAATAAAGGTCTTTCTGACATTGCCAGTTCCATTTGAATGTAAGTCTTTGAGTTTTAGTGTTTAAATATTATTTATTATTAAATATATTTGGCCTTTTTCTTAACACTGTCGAAAGCCAAATCCTTATTCCTCCATTAATGGATTTTGAAAGCACACAATTTAAATAACCTGTGATACTTATTCTGTATTTAATATAATGAGTTTGAATGACAGGCTGAAAGAATGGCTCTGGCTTAGTTGTTTGGCCGAACACTAAACTAGCAAGTATTTTGTTAGTTCATCACTTGTTAGAGCCATGTTCTAGCAAAAGCCCTCATCTCAAAAACACTGGAAGGATTTGCTGCTTTTCTGTGTTTTATATCAATGTAAATAAAATGTCTTTGGCTGATGAGAAAAACATACAGTATTTAAAGAGACAAACTATAATGTACACGTTTCACTCACGACAGATTCTTCTTTAGTTGCACTGTACAGTCCAGTTCATAAGTCTCAAGCTCAGAAAGCCACTGCTGTTGAATCCTGGAAAAACCTTTACATTAGTTCAGAATGTAGCTGCTTTCTGGTCATCACAGCTGAAGTACTGCAAGGTGCTGCACAATCAAAAGAGCTGAAAAATGAATTTCCACTTTTAGAAGGGACTGTTGTTGTTGTAACTGACACTGTTTCTGAACTATTGGTCACAGTTTGGAAAGACTGATGTCACCATCACAGCCTCAGAGCTGTTGCTGTATTGCTCTGCCTTTGTTGCAACTGCCACAGTGACTGTGGGTTTGCTGTTTGTCTCTGATCTGCCCTGTGTCTACAGGGGAGGGAGACGGCTTCCTCAGCATGGCTGAGTGTCAGTACATCATTAAACACGAGCTGGAGACATTAAGAGCCAAAGATGAGACTCATGTACCAGGATACACCCAGGCTAAGCTCTACCCCGGCAAATCCATCAGTGAGTGTCACTGCACCTCACACACTGTCAGTTTGAGATTCAGGTGGGCTTTGCTGTGATCAGTTCAGTGATGTTGCTTGATCTGTCAGGTGTATAACTCACTAGTATAGACATACATTATTATTTTATTTATTTTATTTACAAAAAGTCTTAATTGATTTTCCAAAAAATGTTCTGTGCCACAATATGTAGAGATATTTTGGCATAAAATTACACATGCTGTACTTTGACAAGCACTTCATCTTTATTGTATAGGTTAGTTGACTAGAGGAAGTTAATGGTCAACCATGTAGATAAGCAAATATTCAAGTCATTTATCAATTAAAATATGCACAGATGTGTGTGTGTGTGTGTGTGTTCTAAATGGCTGGCTCAGCAGGGTACCAGGAACACATGAAGCATTGAAACTAACAAATACACCCAACGTAATGCAGAGTCTGTGCCACTTGTAAAAGGGAATGAGAAGGCAAATCCACTCAAGCTTTTGAACACCAAGTAATCACATTACACTCAGTTGAGACTTTCAAAGGCCTGGTCACACCGCTGCTTAAAGCTGCAAAATGAGTTAATCAATTAGCAGGCAGCTACAAGTTGGATCAACCAATTGGCAAGCAGAATGTGTAGCTCCACGCAACATGTAATTAGATTTGGGGAGGTGTGCACCTTGGCCCGTCTGACCTATATTTACCCAGAAACCACCTTCACTGCCTACACTCAGTTCTGGACAAGTATAAATGGTGCTTTTGCAGTTTGCTTCATTCATTTTAGTTAGCCTCCTCAGAGTATAACACGTTCCATAAAAGAAGAATGATTTGCAGACGGTTAGTTATAGCTGCATTAGATGACAGAAAATAGCTTTAGTAGTTTTTATTCCCCCAGCAGAAATGCCAAAAATTTGCATGTCAAATGTGAGGATTTGAAGCTATTCTATCATATCAAAGTAAACAAATCTTTTACATAGGTGAACTAAACAATTAAACATGTAAAAGAGGTCAGCTTGGGCTGTAGCAATATCTCTATAACCAGCAATAAAGGTTTACAGTTTACACTGAGCTACTCTGGTCTGACGGCGAGTCCATCCAGACCCAGCCCACACCTCGTATTAGGAATGCAATGATACAATGTAATGAAGTTTGAGTCCTGCTAAAAAAAAAAAAAAGTTTTATACTCAAACTGTTAGCTTTGTAGAATAGAGTCTATTTGGAGATCGTCACAATCGTTTCTCTGTTTGACATCGTTGTCACGGCAACATTGACAGTAGGGGAGTGTATGACGTTTAATGTCAACAAGTGACAGAGCTCACGGCACTCATTCAAAATTAGTGAGTTAGCTAGCAGCTAACAGGCATTCACGTTCTGTCCTGGGGGCACGAGAAAGCGAGTCTTTGGCATCCTGTGTCAGTATCATTATGTCACCAGTGTGGTAATGATGTCAATATCCAAATGTGCAAAGAAAAGAAGGTTTGGCCAAGAAAACTGAGTTTTAAAAGATGAGTGGACAGAGAAATGTGCCCCAATCCAGCACAAGGCCCTTGAATGGTAACACTAACAAATTAAATGTCGTACAAATCAGAACAAAATACTACACAGGGGTAAACTGCAAAATGGAAAGACACTTGGAGATCAGCTGTGACAGACTAATGCTAGTACAGTGTGTTTTGAGCTGGCTAGTGTGTTAGTGGTTAGCTTGTCAATTAGCTGTGCAATTTGTGCCACTTTCTGGTGTGACTGGCCTTTAAGAGTCTCAATATTCTGTCCTCAGGTCTGGGAAGAGTTCGGTGAGGCCGTGGAGAGGGACTATCGGTTGGCCTCGAAGAAATTCTGGCAAACTGTCCGGTGCCTCAGGAGAGGGAAGCAGTGTCCCGCCAAAACTGTTTACAGTGGAGGAGGGCAGCTGTTGACCTCAACTGGGGACATTGTTGGACAGTGGAAGGAATACTTCGAGGATCTCCTCAACCCCGGCGTCCATTTCTTCCGATGAGGAAGCAGAGGCTGAAGGCTCGGAGGTGGACCTGTTCATCACCCAAGCTGAAGTCACTGAGGTAGTTAAGAAGCTTCTCGGTGGCAAGGCACCGGGGGTGGATGTAATCCGCCCTAAGTACC
>NW_018127996.1:972049-1006265 GCF_001952655.1 Monopterus albus
CCGGTTCCGGATAAGTGGAGGAAAATGGATGAATGGATGGATGGTTGCAATCAGAAATATTCAACCCCCAAAGATTTTTTAGGATTTATGAATAAAAATCTTTTCAAAGTGCAGGATTCTGCTTTGGATGATGTCTTTATGAGTTGAGTGATACATAAAATCAACACAGATAATGTATGATATAGTATTTGTGTATAACAGTATATTTTGTTAAGATACAATTACAATTTTCATTTGAACTTCAAAGTTATGTCAACTTCTGTTTTCAAAATACCTCATATGTATCAATAAATATTTTTTTTATTTCAAAGGTGTTTTTTTGCATTTATTTTCATTATCTTTCATCAACATCACTATAATGTCTTTTGAGGTGAGGGGGTTGAATATTTTTGATTGCAACTGTATATGTATATACAGTGGTGTGAAAAAGTATTTGCCCCCTTACTGATTTCTTATCTTTTTGCATGTTTGTCACACTGTAATGTTTCAGATCATCAAACAAATTTAAATATTAGTCAACGATAACACAAGTAAACACATCATGCAGTTTTTAAATGAAGGTTTTTATTATTAAGGGAAAACAAAATCCAAAACTACAAAGCCCTGTGTGAATAAGTGTTTGCCCCCTAAACCGAATAACTGGTTGGGCCACCCTTAGCAGCAACAACTGCAATCAAGCGTTTTCGATAACTTGCCATGAGTCTGCCACAGCGCTGTGGAGGAATTTTGGCCCACTCATCTTTGAAAAATTGTTGTAAGTCAGCCACATTGGAAGGTTTTCGGGCATGAACTGCCTTTTTAAGGTCATGCCACACCATCTCAATTGGATTCAGGTCAGGACTTTGACTAGGCCACTCCAAAGTCTTCATTTTGTTTTTCCTTCAGCCATTCAGAAGTGGACTTAAAAAACAATACATATAAAGATGGCAACTTAGACTCTGGAGACATACAATGGAGATTTTTCATTATTTCCCTGACATTCTACTGAATAAACCATGAATTGTTTAATAAGAAAAATAATTCACTGACTAATCAAGAATGAAAATAATGGTTGAATGCTTTTCTAAATTAATAATTCAGGTATCTGAAACTGAAGCAAATGTTGCTAAATGATTGTTTGTCATGGAAACCAGTTAATAGCAGTGGGGATAACTACAATTATTATTATTATACAGATGGAAACCAATTAATAAACAATAACCACTGAGTCCTGAACTTTACTCACTGTAGGTGAAATAAATCAACATAATGCTTTTCTCCTTGCTATAACAAGTCTTTTCCCTTCAGTTTCAGCTTGTGACAGCCTTTTACTGTGGCACATTTACATATTTGTAGAGGTTTGTGGTAGTAACAGAGGTTTTAAATTAGTAAAAGAAAAAGAGGCAGCACAAGTCCAACTCTCCATGAAAGTAGACTGAACACAGCTCGTCTCCCCTGCCGTTGCCTCTCAACCTCCCTCTCTCTTTGTCTCGCTCCCTCTCTCTGTGACAGCAGTATGGAAACAATAAATATGCAAATGCAGTGAAATATTCCCAAAACGCGATAAGGAAGCAATGAACTTGCTGGGGAGATAGGGTGCCTCCATTCAGCGACTGTGTTTGACAAATTGTGTGAATGCAGAATGTAATAATTTTCAGCAAATGATGCACTCAAGAATTGGCAGATGAAATGATAGAGCTCTCATGTACTTTATTTAGTCACTCTGTATTAGAGAACAGGAATTATTGCTATAGACAGTGCATTGTGTGCAATGACCCAGCTATTGTCTGCCTGTCTTTGTTTTACAATATTAAGCTGCATGTGTATTTAGTTGGCAAAGTGAGTTCAGACAAAACTAAAATGAGGGGTAAAAATACAGCAAGACTGTTTCATTCTTGCTCAAGAGTCATTGAAGCATCAAAATAATTCACAGCTTGGAGCAAACACTGTGCTGTCTTTATCAAAATATCTGTATGCAGTGTCTCAGCTGATCATGGTTTATGTGATTAAATAAGTGTTGCAAGGTACTGACACTGAAGGGAATCGATAATAAAAGAACCACCACACAGGAAGTAACATGCTGTCTTCTCTACACCTTAGTTCGCAGGCTACAGTCCAAAGGCATCCTGATCCAAATGTTCCCACTCCATGAAAAGGAGGAACTTAAGAGACTGTCTTTTTCTTGGTACAAAAAGGTGCGGTTGTCCCTGCAGCCTCTTGGTAAGATGCCCATAGGAAATGGGTTCAAAGATTTCTGTCACACCTCACATGGTTACTCCATCTGTTTTTTAAAAAGCCTTATATGATTCTTATGATGTCCAGTCACATTCTAGTTTGGGGTGGCTGGATGTTTTTAGTCCTCTTTTTTTATTACTGTTTAATTTAGAGTAATTTTCCTCTTTGTCATGTTTTTGATTGAAATGCTCTCAGTGCTACTGTTAGTGCTCCTACACACTTTGTTCTTCTTTGTCCCCAGATGACATCAGACACTACTATGGTGAGGGCCAGGCCCTGTACTTTGGCTTCCTTGAGTACTTTACCTTTGCCCTGGTGCCTGTGGCCGTCATTGGGGCTCCATACTATCTGTTTGATTGGGAGGACTACGACAAATATGTGGTCTTTGCCGTGTTTAACTTGATCTGGTGTACTGTTATACTGGAGGTACGGAGAGAGTCACAGTTACTGTAGGTGAAAACATAACCTGAAGGGCTAAAGAGGAATGTGATGATGCAGACAGATGAATGACATGTAGCTTTAATGAATAACAACTTGGTGAAAGCTAAATAATTAGCGCGGCCTTCCCTCCACTAGCTATGGAAGCGGTGCAGCGCCACACTAGCCTACCGCTGGGGCACGCTGAGCAGGAAGAAGGCCTTTGAAGAGCCTCGGCCTGGTTTCCACGGTGTCCTCGGGTTAAACCCTGTGACGGGCCGCAAGGAGCCTCTCTACCCCAGCATCAAGAGGCAGCTGCGTATTTACCTTGTGTCCCTGCCCTTTGTCTTGCTGTGCCTCTACCTGTCCCTCTGTGTCATGATGGTCTACTTTCAGTTGGAGGGCTGGGCACTGTCAGTCCATGATGAGGAGCCCACTTTCTGGACAGGAATACTGTTGTACATTCCCAGTATTATCTATGCTGTGGTCATAGAGATTATGAACCTCATCTACAGATATGCCGCTGACTTCATAACAGAGTGGGGTGAGTGGTCACATCTGTATCCTTTATTTTGGCCATCAAGCAAACATGCATCCATTCAGACACTGACAGTAGTTAATGTAAGGCATTTATCAAGCAGAAGTGCACGATATGATCTTTTTTCTGCTTCTCAAACATGATGATTAGCTGCTTTTATTTTCACAGTATTGTAAATCTTAAGGTTTGGGAGTATTTGTTGGCTAAAATGAGCTATTTGAAGATGTCGCCTTCTGTCCCTCAAACTTAAAATTGGCCTTCTGCACATTTGTCTTACAACTTATAGACTAAATGATTTTGAAAAAAATAAGTGATTAATTGATGGTGAAAATAAGATTTAGTTGCAGTGGTTAAATGGTAAATACACTGCATTTCCAGCAGGTAGTGCCTTTCCATCTTAACAGATTAAGTGCTTTACAACTTGCCTCTCCTTCACCTACTCCAGACGCACTCGCACACAGATGAAAACTGATACAACCCTAAATCAAATCAGTAATTCAGCTATATTGCATCACATTTATTTAACATCTACTTTTGTCCAAAGTGACATGCAGGTGCTGCTAAGACCAGTATCATGACAGTTTGACAGTTGCAAAAGATTTGTGTCTTTAAGGGGCTCTGTCTGGGCTGAAATAACATAAAGATTAATGTTATTTCAGAGTTTGACCTATCAGGTTACTTTGTTTAGAAAGAGAGCTGCTCTGGGTTATGCATGTGTGAGGCTAAGGGACTGTTAATTTTAGAAAGTCTACAGTGTGGTGAAACTTAAACAGAGTTCAGAGTGTTTTTTGGCTGAGTAGACTTCTCAGATCCACGGGGGATGTACAAACAGTGCAGACTGACATTTATACAGCACATTTCATACACAGATGCAATTCAGAGTGCTTCACATAGGCCAAAACACTGAAAAGAATAAGCAGTAAAACCTGCATAAAATGTATTAAGACAAAATAAAGATGAAACATTGACAACATTATGAAATATAATGAAAGTAAAAACAAACAGGCCAAATGAACAGTCAAATGCAAATAAAGAACAATTACAGTGCAGCAACAAGTTGTAGGTCACCTCGAATGCAACACAGGAAACAAGTGGAGCAGAGAAAAAAACCAGTCAGTCACTGATTTTTCACACAAAAGTTGATCTGCTTGTTACATAGAGCACTGCTCGTTCTGTAATAACAGTTGTGTAATGTTCTCTCTGGCATTATGAAAGGTTTGATCTGTCTTATGAACTACTAGTCTACAGTGTAGATTTGTTTTCCATCCTTCTTTCATTTGCAAGTCCCCCAATTGTGTGTACAAAGCTAAATCACTGCTCTGAAACATGCAGGAACATGTTTTACCATCAAACAAGTCTGTTATTTGGTTTGGATTTGTACCCTTAGATTATTGTAACGTGAAACTTTGCATTATGAAACATTTAGGTGTTTTCCTGCTTCCTTTGACAGCCTAAATGAATTGGGGAAACTGCAGATGTGAAGATCTCTTGTGACAGACTGAAGGCTTCAGTGTGTTCTGTAGGATGATGGGGGAAACATGATGTGTCTGGAAAAAGACACATCTGCTGCACTGCTGTTACTGACATGCTCCAATTTCCTCTTTCTGTGTTTAGAAAACCACAGGCTAGAGTCTTCATTCCAGATTCATTTGGTTCTCAAAGTATTAGTAGTGAGTATAAATGAATTTATATTTTCCAGAATATTACCAAGTTCATCCTTAAGTGGTCAGAGTGCAGCTTGTCTTGTCAACAATCCATTTTTCACTTGTTTGACTCTTTTCTCTTTAGTTCAACTTCTTCAACTGCTTTGCCTCGTTGTTCTACATCGCCTTTGTCATGCAGGACATGGCGCTGCTCAGACAGGTAGGTCTGCCTTCCTCCCATCCTCTGAGTCTTTTCAGGTTTCTTCTCTTTCTTACACAGATTTTAGTATTTCTTATTTAATTTACTTCAATGTTTGTTTTCTCCTATTATTTCTTGTTATTTGTTTTTTGTATCCTGATTCTTTTGTCATTGATTGCTTTATTACTTTCCTCTTTATACCTTTACCACCTTTTCTCACTGGGTTTAGTCTTCTCTCCTTCTCTTCTCTTTCCTTTTCTTTGTTTTGCTCCATTTCTCTCTTTTCTTTACTATTTTGCCCTCTCACCCTTCATTTATTCTTCCTTCCTTCACTTTTTCCTGCTTTCACCCTATATGTTCTTTCACTTTGTCCTTGTTGGTGCCCAGAGTCTGGCCACACTGTTGATCACCAGTCAGATCTTGAACCAGTTCATGGAAGCCTTCTTGCCCTACTGGCTCCGGAGGAGACGCAACAAGAAGATGATCCGCAAAGTCCAGAAAAGAAGAACTATGGAGGACGTAGAGCTTCCTCTGGTCGAACAGGTCCGGCTGGAGGCCGACATGAGCACGTACTTGGTAGGTGCACATGGTCTTTTCGCTCAAATTTAATTTAATGATTTTGCTGTCCAAAAATTAATTTGATATATGAGACAAATGAGCATCAGGTCTCCATTTGTGGGTGTATGCAGACCCATAAGTCTGTCTGGTCTTCTGTCCCTCACCCAGGGTACATTTGATGACTACCTGGAGCTGTTCCTGCTGTTCGGTTACGTCAGTCTCTTCTCATGTGTCTACCCTCTGGCTGCTGTCCTGGTAGTGTTGAACAACATCACTGAGGTTTACTCTGATGCCTTCAAGATGTGTCATGTGTTCAAACGACCCTTTTCCGAACCAGCAGCGAACATAGGAGTCTGGCAGGTGAGACACATAGAGACAGCTAACCTGTGTGTAACACCTACAGTATGTCAGATTGCCTCAGCAACTTTGATGGTTTTATCAGAGTTTTCTTCACACAAAAGTGGGAGGCAGGTGGTGTTACTTTAAGAAAATAAAAAGCTAAACACATGACCTGATGTTCTTTATTTTTAAAGTGCAAGCCAAAGCAAAGGTTCAGGTATTATTTAAAGACTTTGAGGCCACTAAATGACACATGTATCCATCCTCTCTAGTTACCATTGTTTAATTCTGTCCGAAATGTTACCTGAGAACGCCGTCACTGAGAATAATATGCCTTCCCAGTGTCTTATTTTTAACAGGCTTTCCTAATTATCTTATCAGTCATTATAATCAGTCATTGATTAAGAATGAGGTATCACTTCCTCTACACTGTGCCCAGCTGGCAAAATGGTTTTCATTTTGGGAAACAAATCATTGACTGTTCCTGTCTCTGTCTGTGTGTCCAGCTTGCCTTTGAAGCCATGAGTGTGATAGCTGTTGTGACCAACTTTGCACTGATTGGTATGTCTCCACAAGTCAAGGCTTACTTCCCCGATTCAGACACGCAGCTCATACTGTGGATTGTGGCTACTGAGGTAATTAATGTACACGTGCATACATACCATATTGAGCCACATACAACAATAAGCCTTTGTTTTGTAGTCACACTACATTTGCTTATAAATGTCAGAAAGTCTTAGCTGTTCCTGCTTTAACAGATGCAACATGAGCGTGAAGCAATGTCAATCAGGCATGGTCTGAGCACCCATGCAGAGTCGAATATATCACTGGGAAAAATAAATGAAAGCACCTATGTGGACCTGTAATTAAACACGGAGAACCAGCCCTGCTTGGTATCTGTGTATATCCTCCAGCACACAACTGTAGTGAAGGAACTGTTGAAATGTTTTGCTCACTAGATGGAGCCAGAGGCCAAATGAGGCCCAGAGAGATCTGTCAGTGATGAAGGGTGACAGAAGGAGTGGAGAGAGTGAGAGAGCAAGATTTTCTCTGCATGATTGTAGCTGCATAAATGTTTTTTGCACTGTGTGCTCCTGTCAGCCTATCATTGTTCGAGCTTCTGTGTATGTGTTAAATACAGTATTCTCACCCAGGATTTTTCCTCTCCTGAGTCCACATCTATTAACGTTTGCATCAGCCTCTTCCCCTTTCAGACAGCCCAAACTGTCTGCCTAGCACACTCACACACATACACCCTGTGCCTCCAGAGAAAAAGCTCTAAATAACAGCACAAACAGAGAAATAGTGATGCTGTAGTGAATAGGTTGGAGAGATTTCTCTAAAACATTCATATGTTTGTCTTTAACAAGCTCCTGAGGGGTGATACAGTAATAACTGTTGCCTCAGACTGTAAAACCCTCTGTAAAGTTTACTGTACCTCAATGGGTACAGTGGGTCTCTACTGATGCTGAGGCAGAAACTGGGTCATATTGATCATCTGCATGTTTTATTGAATGTGTTGTCTGCATGCACAAATGAATAATGAACTGCTCTGTTCATGGAGACGTTATTCACTGTTTGTCTGTCAGAATGACCTTGTGTTTAACTGAACATGCTTTTGATGCAAGGTCTCTTTGGGTGAGAGATGGACTGAGCCGATTTAGAACACTGACTCCTAGATGTGTGTTTTGTCCCAAGAAACAATATCTGGAGAGACTTATTTTTTTCATTATTTTCATAATCTTATTCTCTGTTTGTGGTACGTCTACAAAAGAAAAGACTATAGTGTAGTTTCATATTAAACTCAAGTATTCAATATATAACTGGCATTTAGACATCTACACCTGGTACATTCATTAACAGAGTTGTTCAGTTAATACAGCAATGATATTGAACTTCCACTGCTACCAAGTTTGGTGACTGTACTGGGTTACTAGTGGTAATAGCTAGTTCAAGAGAAGGTTTTTCTCTAACATGATAAGAAAACGTATTTGTCAGCAAACTGCACACAGAATTAAAAAACAATGGAGAAGTCACATTTAATAAAATAGCAATTAAATAATAATATCTCATGTTCAGGCGTTAGATTTGATAAGCTACCCTCTTACATTCAGTAACGTTCTGTCTCTGGCATTAGCGCTTCCTGGAAGAAAGGGGTTTACGAATCATATTCATCTACAATCCAGAGAATTACACACAGAAACCACCACACTTATGAAACTGCAGCAGCACGCCATATGAAACAGTAGGATATTTAACATGAAATGATGTGGATGTAGATGTAGCATTAATGTTCCTTTCAGTCGGGTAACTTTTGTGTTGCTCTGAGTCAGTTACAAGAATAATATGGGCAGTCAACCATAAATCATCTCTACATGTTCACTGAGGAGAACCCACTGTTATAATGTTATCTGAGGATTTAAGCTGAACCCACTGAAGAGGATTTTAGTACAAATGTGAGCCTAGCTTCTGCAGAGCACAGGGACACTGTGAATAAAACACCATTTTCCACAAACCTCACGATAGATGGGAACAACACATGTAACCATGGTAACTGTACACAGGATGAAGCAGATATAACCTACAGTAAATATTAAAAATGCACTTTAAAAGTGATGAAAACTAGACTAAGATGTATTTATTGACTAAAACTAACAAAAATCAAAACACAAAAATTTGACTAAAACTAATTTCAAAAGCCAAAGACTAAAACAACATCAAATTCAGGTGTCACAGTTAACACCGATCCCTGCCTCCTTCACACTGTCTGCAGGCCTGAATAGAAGTGAGCATGAATTTTTATAGCAATAGCCCACATGCTGATGTTCTCCTTTTGACTTCGCACCCTCAACTGAATAAGGAGAGAAGGCGAGGTACTGCTCTAGTGAACACAGGAAAAAACAGGCCAGCTTACAGCTGGTGTTGGGCTATTACTCTCTCTCACTATGTAGTATTGTGTGTCAGTGATCCGTCCTGACACATAGATCAGGTGAACATGTCTGTGCATGTGTGTGTGCTCTTGTCTGTGGTGTATAGCATAGTAGCACAGATAAAAGGCTCAGATGAAAGTAGCCATAGAAGAAGTGAAAAAGAGTTGGCAAATGCAGTGAAGGCAGAAACAGCCAGAAGGGAGGAGATGGACAAATGATCAGGGAGGAAAGTCTTGGGAGAAGAATTGATAGGTCTGAGGAGAGAGGGCAGAGGAAAATGTGCTGAGAGAGAGGAAAGCAGTGTATGTGTTCTTCCCTGTTGACAACCAGCACACTTCCTAGAAAAGAGCAGGCAGGCTATTAGGGAAATGGAACAACAAGAATAATGAGAGCCTGGTGCTGTAATGTTAAGTATACTAAGGGGGAACTGCACACAGATACACACAGATGTTGATTATTGACACAACATCCAGTAGGTTGCCACTGGAGAGGCACTTACTGTCTAAAGCTGTTAACAGGCCTGTGAGTACGTGCATTTTTTAGTATGACCACCTCTAGCGGGAATAGAACCTGTGGTATTGTCTCTGTTGGTGCTGGGCTTCAAGCATAGGTGCATTTTTCATCTAACAGCTTCAGATTTCTTTTAGTTTTAATATTCATTCTTTAAAGGGAGAAAGGAGATACAAACAGCTAAGTGTAAAAACCAAATCATTCAGCACTACTTATCTTGGTTATGGGGTTGGGGTGGGGGCAGGTGGGAGGGCAGCACCTAGTCGCTTTCCAGGAGCACTGCTATGATACCTGGGTAATTACTGTATAGGGCTTACACACATCAGTGAGCAGTAACCAGGCAACTGGGCAGCCTGCTACAGAAAGAGCCAGAGACACGGGTCTGTCTGTTATAATCTACTCATTTCAGTGCAGCCGAGGTGTATCGGAGCAGAGCCTCTGAACTGTGTCTCCTCACAAAGCTCCAGAAATGAAGGGAGGCATGCTCATGAGCTAATGGCAGTAGGGTGACATAGCCATTTTATGTCTGATTAAAATGGAAATGTACAACAAGCAGGTGATTTTACTTGACGAAAAATTAATTACGTACAGTATGTCTGTGTTGTGTATTTGTATGTTGCAGAGACTATATGATTTCCTGGACTGTCCTTAACCAGTAGCATGTTTTCCCATTAGTGCCAGAGAAACTGGATCATCTGTGGATCCTTATTTACTGTGACTAAACTGCTCTGCACGTAAGACAATTCCAGTCATGCATGTCAGTGATGCATTTTAAGACCTCCCCCAAAACTGACCCGTTATCACTTGCCAAAGTTGTTTTGACTAACACTTTATCAAGCTGCACTTGCCTGTTTATACACTGAGCAGACAAGGAGCATAATTTGCTCTCTGGTAACCTGATGAACTTCCATCCATCCAGCATCTATACCTCTCAGGCAAGCTCTGCACAGTCGGACATGAGGTTTGAACCCACAGTGTTCTTGCTGTGAGGCGACAGTGCTAACCACTGAATGAGTTTAAAGTCCAGTATTCACCATTTTTAGCTCTTTAACCGTTATTAATCTCCACTCTGTCCTGAGAGAAATATCGGGCTCTTTACTTGGTAACTGCTTCACTGTGTTCACCAGCTAGTATTGTGCGTCGTCTGTTGGCTGTGTGGGGCAGGACAGGTGGTGTGCAGTAGGTTAAATAGGCTGAAAACAGCTGCCTGCCTCTGCCATAAAAGTGGTTGATTGGAGTGATGAACCAGAATCAAACAGTAAAAACAAACTGTGAACTGAAAGACACTGTGGATCTGAGCAGGTGATAACAGCAAGCAAGAGATGGGTGTTCACGACAAGAGACACCTATTCCATTACACTCCAGTGTTAATATGAAGATGCTGATTAGTGCAGCTTGAACACCATTTATTGTAATAAACAATCTATCTTAATTTGATCAGCAGGCTAATTTTAATGACAGTTTTATGCCTTTAATTAGCTTCAGTTACATCATGATTCTGCTTAAATTAAATTTACTGTGATGTCCTACAATATCACTTCAAGAGATTGTCATTATTGTGGCACAGTGATAAAGGTGCATAGTTACACAGGTTTTTAGATAATCAGATTAATCTTCACCCATTGGCAAAATCAAGAGCATCTGACTCACCAATAAACCAGCCTATCATCTAACTGTGTGCACATGCTTTGCATGTACTGTCACATGATATTTGATCCATCATCATTAATGTGCTAAACCCAGTTCCACTGCTCTTAGTTGCATTTTGCTTTTATCAGGTCACCAACTTTTACACCTCAGGCAAGGATAAAAATATTTTTGCGGTATTTCAAGATTTGATCGGATGTTTGGCATTCCCACTCCAGTTATTATTTATGCAGGTTGTTCTTGGACAGATTGAGGTCAGGTGATTTGCTCCACTGCCACTAACTTGGATCCAAAAGCAAACTTTTATGACTCGTAATTCAGTCACATAGAAATTCTTACTTTGAGATTCACATAGTGGTCCTAGTTAAAGCAAAAACAGTGTCACGATTCTGAATGGAAATCAAAAACCACAATACAAAACTTAAAAAAAAACGGTGAAACCAGAAGGTGGAACCGCAGATGGAATCACATGTTCACTACTTTAGTGTAGTATTCATTATTTTATTTCAAACTGAATGTAGTAATGAATGAAGCAAAAATGTCCAGTGGAATGTGAGTATACGAAATGAATTTGAAAATGACCAATGTACTTCATATAACACGTGCAGTTCAATACATTGTTTGTTTTCAGTTTTGGTCTTTGAGGATTGAGAAGACTCTTCTTAAAGAAATGCACTGCAGACAGCAGTGATGGCTCCACAGCCTAACTCAGGAGTTAACATGACATATTCAGCTTATGTCAGATCACACATGAAATGGCTGAATTAATAGTTCCTCATCATTTAGGATTGATGACGGCTTGAAATGCTAATTATCCAATCGATAACAATGAAGGGGTGCCATGGTAACAGCATTAAGAGCTGAATACTGAGTAGTGATAATAGATTCTTCAAGTTAGGACACCATGTGGGTCTGTAGGTTGTTGTCGTCATTAAAATGACTTGGATAAGATTTAGGATGGGAGTAGGGACTCTTTGCCCCACTAGGAACTTTGTGTTTGACCTAGAGAAGGTCTCAGTGTAGCAATGACAATGAAAACACTGAGCATTTGGGAAGTTTAATCAAATCCATTATGGCTCAGAAAACAGAATTTATTGCCAGACATTGAAAGGAAAGATGGCATTTCACGAGCCATAGTCTCCTTCCACTGTTCACCGGGCGTCCTCTCACTCAGTCTAACCTTGTGCGGCTCAACAGTCATAAATTAGACTTGAATAGCATTAGCAATCAACTAAGAGCTGGAGTGTTTATTGTGCACTCTCAATCAGTATGACAAGTCACTAAGGTCAGGGATTTCTTGGTTTGTTCCGCTTTAATTAGTATGAGCTGCTGTGCTGACTGGAATGACAAAACATCTTAGTCTGGGTTTCTTTAAGAGAGAAATGTTGCTCCTGTGCTAATAGAAAGTGCAAAGACACAGAACAGAACACGCTTCGTTAGCAGGCCATTTCTTTAACAGCTCCATTTGGAAACAAATTAAGGTGTATGCTTTCTAGAAACCTCACTGGGTGTTACCTGGGCTGAATCAAAGGAAGTGACGACGTTTACCAGTGTTCTAGATGGACTGGTACAGGTGTGTGTGTGTGTGTGTGTGTGTTAGTGTTTGTCTAGGCTCATTACATGTGCACGGTAACCAGTGTGAAACTGTGTTTGCTTAGTGTACATGTGAGTGAATGTGTACCAACATCAACATGGGAAAACACACACCCTGCTGATTCAGCGGTGCGCTGCTGCTCTGACAGAAGAGAGAAGCCGGGATCTAAGTGTGTGCTGAGTGAAGACATACAGCAGCACACAGCGGCTTGAATGTAAAGCAGTGTCCTGGGTTATCTGTTTTTATGTACATATACTGTATATGCACTCATCAGCCACTTTAATATTCACACCTGTACATTTGTATGCAATTCAGTGTAACACTTCTGCCTGATAAAGCTCAGAATGGTTCAGTTTTCAGTGGAATTGTCTTAAATTCAATTCTGTGTTTTTATTGAGGTCATAGTTAAAGGTGCTGTTCTACTGACTACATCATATTCAGGTGTTATATTTCGTCCTCTCCAGCTACGTACATGTCTGCTGCCACACCGTATCACACAAACACAGCAAAGTTATGTTTATCTGTCTTTTTATGGTTTCCCAAAAAGGATGAAAATGAAATGTGTACAAAACGAAAACTATGTCAGACGTATCTGTCATTTTGTGATTTCAGCATGCGCTGTTGGCCTTCAAGTTCATCCTGGCCTTCCTCATTGCGGATGTTCCAAAACACCTCCAGATCAAACTGGCCCGCCTGGAGTTTGAGTCACTGGAGGCCCTCAAGAAGAAGGTACAACAGTACTGTAAAAGCATTAGCTGTTCTATGACATGTACATATTCTTTATACAGTCATTTATACATAATTAAGGAGAAAAGGCATCCCAGCCATTGATCAGTATCCATCAGCATTGGAGACTAAGCAGACACCATGAAAAACTCTTCAAAAAGCTTTGTTGCCATTAACATTTGCTCTCATTGCAGTGTTGCATGTGCTTCTAACATACTTAAGGCATGGTGCAGATGCTGCTCTTTTGTTTGCTTTCAGGTTAGTAATTAGCAGCAGCAGCAGCTTTTTTGTGATTTCTTTAAACTATGTGAAACTATGTGAACTATGGGGAGCAGAGGACGGTGTTTACTGTCAACTTTGCTGAACAGTGTCAGCAAGAAACACACACAGAGCTGTTTGATGCCTGGAAACAAAATGTCTGAAAGAAATGTGCTTAGGCTGAGCTAAATCTAAATAAACTGCTCAGTGAAAGCCTGTAGCACACAGAAGCACACTGTGCCCAGGACATGCCTACTGTCATTTAGCAAGGCAGCTGCACCGCTGGCCAGTGCTCGGCACTATTTTACTGTGTGTGTGTGTGTGTGTGTGTGTGCGTACATGTCCACAGCTGCTTCATCAGTAGTGTTATCCAGCTTTTTCCACACTGCTGCTGCTTTCAGAGCTCTGCTTATTACTGTACTCTGCTTGACCCATTTCAATATATTTAAATAAAAACGGCTGCATAATTTGACTAGATATACGCTACGACCTGGGTCTTTCAGAGGTTTCCAGTGATTTGGTTCATTAACCTCCGTGAGTGGGAAACTAGACTCATCATTCTGCCAACCTGAGGAAATGAATCTCAGTCGTCATTGCGATGAAACAAACCTGCTGTTGGCATACTTGAAGAGCTTAACATCCAGTTGTGTTTCACTGGTTTAAACAGAAAACTAAAATAGTGCTAGATCATCTGTGCTGTGGTCAGTAAAATGTCAAACTGAGCACCATTAATACTCTGTTATCCTATTGTTCAGCCTTCTGGGTGCAGTCAGTTACCAGCTGTGTGTTCAGAAGTCAGCTGTACAGTTTTAAAAGCCAGGGGTAAAATCAACAAATGAAATCTGTGGGGGAGTTTTAGTTCAAAGTTACTAGCGACTGTTTTAATCAGGGCCTGCATGTGTGAATTTGGTGGTTTTGTTTTTAGCGTTTGTGATGTAAATATTACACAAGCACACATTGCAGTATCAGCACTGATGGTGTACTGATTGTACCATTTTATCAGGTATTAATCATATGCTGATGGTGGTGCACACAGTTTGTTGAGGCTGCACTAACTCCTTGGCTAAACTAGCAGCCTCCTCAGGCAGACTGGATGGAGAGCATATGGCCATTACACCATGCTGCTCCACAGCTTCCCGTTTAGCATAAAGACCATGTTCTTGATGCCTGTCCCAGACCACTTTGCTGAAGACAAATGGAGTGCCCTATGGTAATAGTATAGCTGTGGCTCCAGGGTAAAGCATTAGCGTGCTCAGCCATTTGTTTGACATGGACTGATGGGGCTGAATACTCCTGTGATGAGCCGGTCACTTGTGGTTCATACTTTCTCTCACATGGTGTGTCTGAGTCTTACTGCTGCTGCTCGGTGCGTTACCGTTTTGCAGGTCTGCCTCTTGCTGCTTCATAGTGTGTTCATCCACAAGAATGGCTGTTTCCTAAATCTACCTTACCAAGCAAATTACATTGAGAAATCGGTGGAGTTCTGCAGTCTGAATCAGTGAAGGTCACAAGTTCACGCTTTTTACAGACAGTATGAAATGTGTCTTATGGGAGAATAAAAGCAGCCTTGTTCCAGCCCTACATGGGCTGCAGTCATGGATGAACACCTGCCATAGATTGGTGTAGTTCACCTGCTTCTTGTGTTGTCTGCCAGTAAAGTTCAGGGTTGTCTGTGGTCTCTTGGTTCTGCAGAGACGGCTCCATGGAGGGTGAGTAGCTCACTCTGGGTGCAAGTGTGGATGACACTGCTGGCATTACTAAATGGCTTTGTGCTTTCACTGTTGAGTTAGTGGATGATATCCCTAATCTTTAATCATCTTATCTGATGTTCTAACTCAAATGGTTTTGTTGTGAGTCTGTGATCTAACACACTTGATGTTCTTCAGCATGTCAGTGAGACTGTGTGAGGTTTTCAGTCTTAACTCTGATAACACATTTTAAACTTGGCATATTGGTTATTTAACAGTTAGATTACATAATACCTTGCTTTATCACACCAAACCAACTGTGTGCTTTGGGACTCGGGATTAGACAGATCTCCTGATTCTTTAAATGGGGGATTTTGTTTTTCTGCCTTGTCCTTTTGCAGTGGGCGACCCCCTGTTTGACCTCAGCTTCAGAAACATGGGCAGATAGAAAAGTGATCACACGCAGTTCAAACTGGATTTGTTTGTTGAACTACTGATCGAGACTGTCTGTGTTCATCATGGAAATGAAAGTAGTCATGTGCAACACTGCCAAAAATACAGTGCAGGAGTCAGGAGAGCTGTTTAACATGCATATGAGATATGAATTAACCTGGAACTGCAAGCGTGTTTGTAAACATGCTGTTTGCTTTGATTAGTTCTTAATTAAATTTGAAAATTAGACGGGAACATTTGCAACAAGTTGCCCTTTCCTCCATGCTGTTGTACAGATAAATAATGTAGCTAAATGTGCGTATTGGCGCTGTGTGCCAGGCTCTCAACACGCAGACACACACAGTCACACAGGGTATGTAGGACAAGTGGTGAAGGGATCTTGTGCAGAGGGTTCACATTCAGACACTTGATCAGACAGACAAGTGACTTTCTTGGCTGCACTTCTTCAGCTCCAGCTCACCTTCCTTTGCAGCGCCAGCTCAGTAGTCACAGCAGAATGAGCAGCCTCAGCTCAAGATCCTGTCATACCTGAACCCTGACTTCATTAGCTAGACAACCAGTCTAGCTACCAGGGGAGAGCTTTCCATTTGATGTCATCCAGCACATTCTGCATACATCTACTGTGTACTGTATGTACTATAATATGTCACCGCTGCAACGTTTCATCTTAAACAGTAGAGACATAGACACAGCCCGAGCTGTTTAGTTTTTGAAATGCTGATCTGAAAGGAATTCTGAAGCCATCTGAAGAGTGGGGGTCATTGTTTGAAAAAGCCTCTCCCGAGCTTTCTACAAATGATTTGTGCATATCTACTGCGCTTTATTTGGACATTTCCAGTGTGTCCACTTCACAACCTGTAAGCCAGGGGGCTTCCCATACTCTAAGCAGCTTTAAAAAAAAACTTGACACTTTGCTATCATGTTCTTTAAGAGGTTTCATTGTCAGTGTCATTAGCTTGTGCGGGTGGATGTCAGCGGCTGTGGGATCAACTGCTTAAAAATTAGCACTGGCATTATGTATCTTTTTTACACATTTACATGATCATAAGACAAACCTTTATATGGAAATGGAGAATCACAGTGGGCACAGGCCAGTCAGTGGCTAGTAGCACAGTTTGGTGGGCACAAACCTGTGACAGTGGCTGCATGATGCCTTAAACTGAGATGCAGCAGTATAGGTTCTGGATTTCTGTGTCTGCAAAGAACTGTGTTCAGTATTGTGCTGAGCAAATAAACACAGTTATTTGAGATCATCTGCAAATGTAATGGACATTTTTCACAATTTTCTGCAATTTACTAGATTAAACAGTCAATAAATTGATACGGTTTTGCACAGATGAAGCAGGTGTTAGTTGTTGTTGAGAGGTCTGATGTAAGAGGAGTTCAAAGAGGCCATCGTCTGTGTTTAGGATGAAAGTCAGGCCTAGGCTCCAGCAGTGTTTGTGTTAAAGAAACCAGCAGTTGGGCCTGGAACAAGTGTGAGCAGAGCAGGTCCACACTTATAACTACAGCAGCGACCTGGTCAAGTCACTATAGTTGAGCAGGGGAACATGTCTCCTGCACATAAACACACAGTTCACTTCATAAAACGGAAAAGAACAGTGTCCCTCAGACTCAGCAGCTTCCTGACTACAGCACATGTTGTGGCAGTTACGCTCACATATGACCCATATGTGTGTGCAGAATCTTGGCCACCACAGATTAGAGATTATGACAAGTAGCTGGTGAGGATGAGTAACACACACAGGCCTGACAGAGAATCACTTTAAGTGTTTGGCCTGTAGCCTTCATAACCATGACATGCAGAGCAGTCAGAGCGAGTAGCCCCACACCTCAGAGGGTTAAACCCAGACCTGCAGAGGCTGTGTGAGTTTCTGTGTGTGTGTGTGTGTGTGTGTGTGTGTGTGTGTGTGTTCCTGTTCACATTAGAAAGCCTAGACACCAGTGTGGTGTCTGCGTAAAGCTCTGCTTCATCTCTCTCTGATCAGCACTGACATATCAGGACAGTTAGCAGACCCAGCAGGGGGAGCAGGGGACACTGTGCTGTGTAAGACATCTGTGGTTTTTGAAAAATACCATACATAGTGAGGGCTCTGGCCTTTGTCCATTGAGCGTCTTATATCTCGTAACATCCAGTTTATTCCGCCTGTGATCAGGGCAGGAAATGATCATTTTCATCACAGATACATTGTTTAGTCCAATAAAATGTGAGAAAACAGAGCAAAGTGCTCATCATGATTTCTCCAAACCCAATGTGATTGTGTCCCAAATAGACTGATTTATTTTATTGGTGTCATGCACAAAGTGCCCAGCCCACATACGTATATATTGCATTTACAGGGAACTAAAACAGAAAAAGGAGCAAACCCTCATATTTGAGGAACTGGAACCAGCTCATGTTTGACATTTGTTCTTAATAAATGATTCAGAATAGATGGACAGATCAGTTGATCTCAGTCTTTGTCCTTACCTGCTGTAATGAACATTACCAGCTGCCTCCCTGCAGATCACTCTATGGGACAGAAACTTTAGTAACATCTAACACCTCTGAACCTCAGATGAAAACTCCCTGCTCTGTCTCACCAGCGGCACTGAGGAATTCACTGCCAAGATCAGCATCAAGGGACAAGGGATGTCTTCAAAGTCGTGGGCTGTAATTTATTGCCAGACACTGTTGGAGAAGCATGGAGGTCATTACAGTACATCTCTATTCACAGTTTGGCACAAAGATCTGCTCTTTGCATGCGTGTCCAGCCTTGTGGAAACCCCCACAGACAGACACCTTGGCGTTTGGGCAGCTGTGGACAGATCAGGTTTGTGTGTCAGGAGATAATCTCTGCTGTCCTGCTTCTGATGACCCGGGCTCCTCGCTGAGATCTGTGTTGTCAGCAGAGCAGTCCAAACAGTTCCCACCTGCCCTCTGAATGTCTAGTCGTCCCTTTCTGGCAGACTTCATCAGCAAGAGATTGGCCAGGCCTCTGCAGAGCTGCAGTCCAGCTCACTGCTCAGGACCTAGTGTCATTTTGGGAAACAAAGAAACAGTCTGCTATGATACAGGTAACACCAGCCTATGAAGGTGTGTTTACATGACCTCTGCAGTATCCTCAGGGTCAGACTGTGCACAGGCTTTAAGAAATGGGAAAAACAAACATTTGGCATTTGCATTGCATATTATGGATGTTTCCACCTGCTCTGCCTCCAACTGTTACTTCACCCTGGATACACATGCAGCCAGAAGGTTGGTGGGAAGGTGGGTTTTTCCAATCAAAGGCAGAGCTAACAGGAAAGGCTGGATACCAGCTCCCTTCACCGCCTGTGAAATCACATTGTACCTTCCTGTAGAGAAGCAACTTACCATAACTGTGCTGCTGTTTGTTGTCTGTGTTTCAGAAAATGCTGGAAGCCTCCGAGCACAGTAAGATGGCCCAGTGAGGAGGAGAGGAGGGCCTACAAATTCTGATGGCGCACCTCCAACAGCCACACCACAACTATAGCACAGCTATAGCACATCCCGCTGCTGCTTACACTGCTGCACTGACACACATTCACATGTACGTACAAGGGCAAGTTTGTGTAACTGATCTGCATCCACAGTATCTTAGGTTTCACTTGGGTCAAAATGGGATAAGCAGGAATTTACTGTTGCAAGTGTTGAAGAGCAGATCACTGTTTTAGGTGCACAGTTGTGTACCGAATATTTTGTGTTGGTCTGTGAATGTGATGTACTGTAAAACGGTTTTATTTAGTGTGTTGATGACATGGGATAAATGATGGTGAAAATGGAACAAATTTGGTAAAAGCCCGCTGTTGAAATCACAGAGCAATACTGTATTCTGCCTTCATATACTGTAGCAAATACTGTTTTCGTTTTATTTTTTAATCAAGTACATTTTCTGTTGTACTGTATGTGTGTTCTGTTCGTCAGCCACTGAGATTACTTTGAGTTGGGTTCAATCAGTACTGGATGTGAGGGATGATGTACTGCCTGCTGGCTTAGATTACATACCATAACTGATGCTGGCTGGGTTAGAGCTGTCTGTTATTGGGTCTTACATCCAGCTTGAGTCCTGAGCTCCAGGTATGGGAGCAAAGAATGGCCAGTAACATTTGAGTTTTATTGAGACAGAGCACATTTAGGCCATGTCCACACCAGGGGGGAAACAGTTCATCCGTTTCCCCATTGTTCCTGCTAATGCCTTGCATTTTCCACACTTTGTCTTCTTAAAGCTTCAGGTTTTTAGTACCACAGCTTGTAAAACTTTAACTCTGGGTTCTTCAGACTTTTGGTAGTGCATCTTACCACGCCACTGATTTTAGTCATTTTTCAGTTTTTTCACCAACTTGCAATCCAAAATCAGAGTATTCAGTAGTGATTCATTCTCACAATTAAGCATTTAGTTTCTTATAAAATGCAAATTATTATGGCCTTTCTTTGCTTCTGTATCCCAGAGATGAGATGGCAAATGTTATTATTGAGCTTTCTTATCTTAGCATGTGATGTGACCAGGGTATTTATTATCTTCCAGTGGAGAGGACTAGTACTTGAGGTTTTAAACCATGTATTCTTGTACCACCCCTGGTGCCTTGAAATGCATTACAGTCTGAATATTTGTTTTGTATGCTGTTGTGGAGAGTAGACCTAAACCTAACCTATCTGCCATCTGTGGCTTAAATTAACCTGTAAAAGAGGAAGTGAAGTGTGTGTGTCCAACTGTACCTGCTGCATGTTTGCACTCTAGTATTTTATGGCAGGAGACCTGAACCATGCTTTACATGGTCCCTCTTAAGTTCCTGGTGGAAGATGGACTCTGAATAAACTTGGAGCATGTTGTCTGCTCTGGGAGCTTCTGCGTTACTTAAGTGGCTTAGAGTTGAGTTTGCCAAGCACAGAGTAAACCTCCTCAGGTTCGTGTAGCACATTAGTCACAGTATGCTTTTCAACACAGTCAACAACCTGGGTCACAGTCTCACATCTCTGACCTGCATCTTAATCACACTGGTGTAAGATGAGTTTATTGGTTTTAAGGTACTGTAGCTTATAAGGTTTCACAGTCACCATCTTAGTTTAATGTGTTAGCAAGCTAACATTTAGTGACTAGCACAGCTGAGGCTGGTGTTTTTGCAAGTATTGGACAAATTAACACAGTAGACTGGGACACTGCCATCCCTGAAGCAACACTTCTAGCATGACAAAAAAAATGTTTAGTTCTAAGGGGAGTTGGGGGAGTTATTCCAGCACTGGAAGATCACTTTCACCCAGTTTGAGCCAACCCAAGAAAGAGCCGGGAGAGCCCATGTATAAGACAGTGTTCCACATTTTATTTTGGGATATTACCATAGCTATAAGTAACATCTGACAACAGGTATCAACTACAGAATAATACAGTGAATATTCCTGTCCGTTCCAACTCATCCCTTTTCCTTCGGTTGCTTTTTGGTCCTGTAACAGTTCTGTGGCGGATGTTCTCTCCTCCCAGTGTCACTGAATGTCTAACATTGAAACACATGCACGTCATTCACCTGGATACAGCTGAGTAAGACAACAGTCAAAGAGACCTGACGGTATGAATAGAACAGTGTCCTTTTTTCCTCACACGGCTTTTATTTTTAGCTGAGACACCCACACAATATTACTAATTATCATAAGGCTAGAGTACTGTACAGCTATGCACCAAAAGTTTTACTCCTGTTCTAGATAAAGAGATAGAGCACCGTATTTACAATTCTATTTACATTTGGTTTTTTTTTTAAATAAAAGTCCAACAAGAACCAGAGAAACATTTTTAAACATGGCGTTCCTTTTTCTTCTTTTCAGTCCAATGTGGCCATTGTAAGGTTGCACTAGTTTGGAATTTAAAAAATGAAACTAATGAAAAATGGTTCTGTACATATAGCTGCAACACACCGTATAGCTTATTGCTAATGCCCTTAAACAATTTCTCCATTTCCTCTCGTTCATTTGTTCATATCTGGCCAGCTCCTTTAAACCCGGGAGTTGGGACCTCACACAGGCCCCGTCATCGTTTTAAAACAGCAGATCGCTCAAGAGCGTATATGTTTTAAAAATAAACTTTACTTTTCAACATACTGTATACACATACTCAGCACACGAGTACACACACTGCGCCCACATGTGAGCACAGGTGGGACTAAAAGAAGCCAGCAGAGGTCAAATCAGAACCAACTACTTGGATACTGGGATTGTGTTTGTGCTTCCACATAGTCACACACACACAACAGATGCTCTCTCATCAACTACAGCAACGTAATGTCAGAAGTAAAAAAATACCTCATATTTAAATATATGGTCAGCAGTAACATGCCCAAACGTGTTGGTGTTGCACACTGATGCTACAGTATCAATACAATCAGCTGTTTGCTGCCACAGAGGAGTGCACATACTGTGACGAAGCACCAGGTTTCCTCATAGTGCTTTCCAACTTAAACACTTAACTGTGTTCAAGAGACACTTGTCCAAATTTAAAGGGTTGTTGTGGTGTGATCACATGGAGCTGAAGTCATCCTGGTTAAAAAAAAAAAAAAAATCTAAAAAAAACAAAACAAAACAGATTGTCTGGGAGCAATATGGAGTCCAGACCTTTCCTCTTCCCTTCATGCACAAATGTGGTCCCAGGTACCTAAATCCAGTTGGTGTCACCAGTGGTATCACTGCCAGCTAACATTCAGAGAGACCAAAGGTTAGAGGTGACGGGAGGAGGGAAGGATGTCAGGAACATTTGTGTGGTCTGGTCATGTCTGGTTGCTTCCTCTCAGCTGCCTGCTACAGTGCAGCACTCAGCCACTCCTCTCTGCAAGCGCCTGCTTTTAAACTGTGGCGCACTATGACCATGTATGGCTAGGTACAGTATCGGGACCACTGTCAGGAGTAACGGAGTAGTAATGTGACGAGAATTAACTTCACAAGTCAATATTACAACAATAAAATATAAAGGGTACAATGAAAAAGCCATAATTAATTACATTAGAATTTATAAATAAACAGTCAATCTAAAAATGTTAACAGTGAAGAGAAAATGATTTTACTTGGAAGTTGTAGTTTTACAAAAATCTCATAATATTTCAAGAATAAAGTTACAATCTTACAAGTGATGTTATAAAAAGGTCAAAATTATGAGAACAAGTAATTTCAGAAACAAACTGTCATCTTGAAATCTCACAACATTCTCTCCATCGCTTTTTCCAAAGTATGGCTTCATTTTCAAAATAATTAGACTTGTCATACAATCTCAACTTAATCTTGAAATATTACAAATATTTTTATAAAATTACAATTTGATCTCATAAAATTACCTTTTACCTCTAAAAGTATGACTTAATCTCAAAGTATTTCAGATTTTTCCTGCCAAAATTGCAACTGCATACTTTTGGGTAAAACAACTTTATCCTTATGATATTAAGATTGCTTTCTCTTATTTATTAAAAATTAAGACATACTTCAACATTTGGACTCTTAACAGAGTTTTCCTCCCCAGAGGCCCTAACAGTCTGCGGGACTGCGACCACTGTGTGTGTCCCGTCCTGAACCAGTTACCATCAGTAAAAGCCTCCATATCTGAATGTTTTAAAGCCAGCATATTCTTATCAAGAATGTAAAAATATTAGTTCAGCTCCTCTAAAGAGCATTTGTTGGACAAAAAAAAAACAAGGATAAAAAAAACACACTAAACACGATGATATATATTAAAAGCAGCTATTAGCAATGCACACTTCAGGTGCACAAACAGTAAGCAGAGCACAGAGGGAAGGAGACAAAGTGACAGTGCAGAGAATTGGAGCAACTCAGAGCTGAGAGACAATACGAGACACTGAGACCACAGCAGGAGGCAGGAGGCAGGTGGACAGGCTCCGCTACAGCTCAGCACATCAGTGGGCGCAGTAGTGTGTTCAAGAAAAGGTGGAGAGGTGATCCAGGAGGGAGGGTTTTCAGCTGTGTGTGGTCCACAGAGAGTCAGAGCACTTCAGATGACCTGGCAGCAGCTGGCTGGAGCTGAGGTACAGAGCAGGCCATCCCCTGAGCCCCCACCCCGCTGGATATTGACAGAGATGGTCTTCTCGCACAGAGGTAGTTGAAGCACACTGTTTTTCAAAGCGCTCAGGCTGCTGTGAGCGTCCCTGCTGCCCGAACCTGAGTGCAGACTGGGGTGGTGGTGCTGCGCTGTTTTGTGGTGTTGGTGCTGGGCACTGTGTGTGCGAGGCGGAGCGACAGTGGTCGGGAGGGTGATGGTGTCCAGGCTCTTGGTGGAACTGATGGACATCCTCCACGCCGATTTCTCCTGGATCTTTACACTCCCTCCTGACAGGCTGCAAGGGTCTATAATGAACTTTCCCCCTCCTCCTCCTCCTCGCCCTGCCCGCCCCCCGCGGTGGTGCTGCAGCTGGGAGCTGAGGCACAGACTCATTAGCTTCAGACTCTCCACCAGCTCGGTGCCGCGGCTCGCAGTGCGGGAGGACCGGGACAGGGATCTGAGGGAGGGGTTGGTGGTGCTACTGTTGTTACAACTGGAGGGGCTGTCTTGTCCTTTATCACCCCCTCCTCCTCCTCTCCCACCATCACCACCACCACCCTCTCCCTGCACCCCCCGTTCCCACCCGAGCTGCCAGGAGGCCCCTCGCTGCTGTCCCTTCTGTTCCAGCTGTAACCAAAGCCCGAGTCTTTATCCAGACGTCTCCGGTGGCTCTCTGAATCGTCGTCACTCGTCTCAGAGCTGGAACACGATGACCCCCTGCCCTGGCTCTTCCGTCGGTGGTAACGCTTCTGCGTAGAGCCCGGGGAGGATGAGCCGGCCCCGGAGCTCAGGTTGGTGGCGTTCCCAGCCATGTTCATCTTGAGACGGCTGAGTTTGGGTGGAAGACCCTCGTCCATGTCAAAATCATCGTCAGACTCCCCCTCCTCAAAGATCTGGTTGAGCACAGGTGCACTCTTCCTGGAGGTGAGGCGGTTGGTTATCGAGGGGGGCTTGCGACGCAGGATCACCTGGGTTGGGAGGGGAGATGGATCCTGCTCTTCCTCCTCCTCCTCATCCTCCTCCACCCTGAGAGACAGATAGCACAAGTTAGTGTATACTTTTAAATGCCTACTGCAGTTCAAACCCCTCTATTTCCAGCTAGTCAGATGGGTAGAGCCCATGTCTAGATTCAAATAATCACGCTTATTTCTTAAGCCAGGATGTCAAAAAAGCTCTTCAAGCAGGTTCCACCTTCCCAGATATGAATGTTTGCTTAATCTATTTCTTTAGCTGTTGCCATGTTCAATCAAAGACCTTTGGGTTTAGTAAAACAAACATTTCAATGTGTTATATTGAGTTTTCTTATGTACTTAATCTTTTAATAGAGAAAAGAGCTCATACATTAATCAATAATGATTGGCTGATATTTCTTTATCTTTCAGTGATAATGAACATTAAATCAAAACAACCAAACACCTTCACCCCTGAAACTAGTAAAAAAACAAATCCAAACCTGAACAGGCAAGTTCGCTGCTTGGCTGCTGCTGCTGAGGTGGAGGCGGTGGGGGCCCTGAGGGGCCCTGAGCCAGATGCAGGGCCAGAGGCAGCAGCACAGGCTCCCTTGAATGAGAATTTAAAGAATAACACAGGATGTTAATTGTCCAGCGCATTCAACAGCAGAGACCACATGAGCACAGCTTCAATCATCAGTGAAAAATCTTCCAAACAAAAAGGTGAAATAAACAGAGCGGTAAAGACGTGTGCACCTGTGGTGGCAGCCCTGCAGAGTCCGTCACTGTCATCTCCTCTCGTCGGCTCAGCTCCATCATGCCTTTGGAGCGATGTCCATTGAGCAGGTTCTCGGCGCTGCGAGCCGGGGACTGGGGGCCTCCAGCATGGGAGATGGAGGATGCTGCCAAGCTGTCCTCTATGTCCTGGTGCATGTCCCCTCTGGTGGGCCAGGACTGCCTGTAGACACAGTCAAGACAGAGGAGGGAGGAGGATTAAACACACAGCATTAGAGATGCTGTATTTAGATGGTTCTATTAAAATATGTCGATGTTGTACCATACCATACAAATGTGAAGAATAAAACAACCTCAGGTGAAATCATGCCGACACTCCACCTTTTACAAATCAACTCAGATGTGCTTCTAATAAGTCATTTGTGTCCATGCTGGGCACTGATCAGTGTAGAGCTGCTGCACAAAGGCCACCGTCTGTTTTCAGTTTTAACTCAACCACAGCTGCTGGTATATTTCCCAAAGCACTGGAATGCAACTCAGACTAATCTTTCATAAGACCCCACCCACCACCACCACGCACACACACACACCATGATACTAAGATTAAGTTATTTTGATGCAAGTGCTGAAAAGCACAAATCATAATGAACTGAACATTTTTGGTGTTACTGCAATATTAAAACTTAAATAAAATCCATGGAGCTGCAACTCTGCTGGGAGGGATCATGAATGAGCCAATGAGAGCAAACTAACTATGGCTTGGCCGACTCCTTCCTGGAAGGTTTGTGTTGACAGGAAAGAGCTGCAACATGCAGTGAGGCTGAGCCATCCCCTGACAGCACTGACAGCTAATCCCAGGTGAGGCATTGCTGTTAGCTCAGCACACACGAATGCACCGTCGCTGACTACAGCTCACATTTGCAGGGAAAGCACATCTGCATACAAACACAGGCAGATCTCGGACTCCATTCACAGGTGGATAAAATTAAAAACTTTTCTATCTACAAAGCCCTTGTGTTCTGATGTAAGTGGCAAAGGACTGGGACAGATGCAGCCAGCTCACTCTCAGCAGACTGAACCACTGCTTTGTCACCTCCCACTGTCTATCATGACTTGTTCTGAGTTTTAATACACACCAACTGAAAATGCTGTTGTTTTCATTGACTTGTGTGTCCTGTTGTTGTCATTCAGCTGAACAAGTGGCTCACGCTACCTGTTAACAGTAAATTACCTGAGCCGATGCACTGAAACAAAAAATGACAGCACCTGTATCTTATGACCACTTATATTAAAACTGAGTGCTCACAGAGAGACGCAAAAGAAATTCAACTTAAAACATACAAGTGTGCACCTACTGTGAAAGGACCAAAGCTGTGCTACACTGTTATTTTCATGATTACTGATTATTGTGGTATTCAATGACCTGTTTAGTGGGTAGCATATCAATTGGCACAAGCAACTCATTGGGGAGACTTATTCTGCTTGTGATATATTACAGTGATTGTATGTGCGTTACTATTTAAAAGCATAATTTCAAAATTGATAGTTTTATGAGGAAACCCACTCAAAGAGAGCATGCTGCTCTGACATACTGTATGCACAGCCACTGAAGTTGTTCAAACTTTAAAATGCTCACGAGACTTTAAACTTTCAAAGATGTAATCTGTGTTTTGTTACAGTTCTGGAGCAATTCAGGTCAAAAATGACTGTGTTTACAGGTGTTTTGAGACAAAAGCTTTACTTTTAGGTTAGTTCTTTTCTACTCCAGGAACCTTGTGCTTTGTTTCAGTAGGTTGCCTGAGCAGCTTAGTCACCAGCATAAGTTTTACTTTATTTGCAACAACATTAAACACACATTGCTGCATGCTTTAGGAATCAATTTTATTTTGTTGAAGCATAAGAGTTAATGAATACATTTACTGTTATTACTCTTAATAGGACATTTAATCTATATTTAACCTAGTGCTGCTGTAGTTGTACAGTATGTTTATGTTTCATAAGAGAATTCAGTTCATACTTGTGCCAGGTCTAAATGCCACAAGACCTGAAGTCTGTCATCCCAACTTTAGCAGTCATTCATAACGACATGAGACCAATATGGAAAGCTGGCAGAAAGGAATGTGTCCTGTTGAACCCTCCTCACTGCTTTCTTCCTTATTTGTTCTTCTCCTCTGCTGCGCTCCCTTTTATAACTGTACACCATCCAGCTCTCCTCTTCCTTTCAAGAACAACAATGTTGTCAAAGAAGCTCAAAAGAAATGCTTAAAGGTAAGATAGTACTTTACTGATCCCACAATGGGGAAATTCCTGTGTTCCAGCAGCAACAGGAATAAACTAAGACATATTTTCTTAGTGTTTAGCATTATGATGGCTGAACTCACCAGGGGCATTGGAAGAACATAGAACATCAGTTAGTATCTTAGTTTTCCATTATTCGAGGGCCTGAATCTGTTAACAATCCAAACTGTTTCTTCTCCCATTTCACTCTGAGCCCAGCAAGAGGGGGCTCAGTGAACCCAGAAATGGAAATGAAGCCTTTGCAGATCTAACCCAGTGTTTAGTAACCCTGGCTGCAGTGGAGCGAGATAGGTCAGTTACCCTCACCTCATACTCCGCAAGTCATGATGATGATGAGCACTGATATGTCTGACTCACTCTTTACTGGTTCTGGCATGGGAAAGGTCACTCTTTTATTTACAGTCCAAGCTGTAATGATAATGTTTTCATGCTTGCTGTGTCACTGCATCTTGTTACTGCTCCTTACCTGAAGTGTGCCTTGATGTTGCTGGGGCTGGATGAACGGGTCTGGACCTCCTTCTCCTGCTTCTCTCTCAGGATCCTCTCTGCTAGCAGGTAGTATGTGGCCGTGATGTGGTTGTATTTGTTGGTCTCCAGGGCTCTGAAACATTTCAGCCACATTAGGAACATACACCAAAGGAAAGCACACTGTGTAGAAAACAGAATATAATGTAATAAATTGGACAGAGTTATTCTGTGGTAACAAGAATGCTGCATGTCTACATTCACGACAATTCAAAATATGCTGTTTTCAAAAACAGTTGTTTAATGTTAAGATTAATGTGGTTCTGTGTGGTTGAATCTGCTCATTTCTGTCTAGGGCTGCGACTAAATTATTTTCACATATGGTTATATCTAATCAATAAATGTTTGATTAAATAACTGTTGCATCTACAAAAAAAAACAAAAAAAAAATTACCACACAACAAATGCAACAATATAAAAGGAAATGAATTATTTCAGCAAACAAATTTTCACAGAATAACAGCAGACAGTATCTCACTGGGGGAAATGTATTTATCGTTTGGGGCCTCAATTTGTAGAATTAAAGGAAGAGAGTGGACATTCTGCAGCAACCCAAACAATACGACACACACTGCAGGATATGTTCCAAGCTGACTTCAGGAGAGCTGAGTGCAGACACCGAGGCTAAAGCTGCGGTGGTCTATAAATCCCTCTGTGCTGTCGAACTGCAGTGCTTTGTTTTCTGTTTCTACAGAAAACATGTTAAATACAAAAGATGTCAAGTGTGGAGTGGTTTAAATGCATCTGACAGCTGAGTAATTAAAGTAAATAGTAATGTAATGAAATACTTTTGATACTCAAATTAGTAAAGTAACATAATTACTTTCTAAAATAAAATAAAAAACTTCTTTTATTTGTATTTGTTTAATTTGCTGTTGATGCTGTTTGCACAAGGTTCCAAGTTCGAGCCCAGGCTGACCTCATCTGTGTGGCCTTTCTGTATTGAGTCTGCATGTTGTCCTTTGCCTGTGTGGGTTCTAGCTTCCTCCCACAGTCCACAGACATACAGCTTAGGTTGCTTGGCGACTCTAAATTTCCCCTAGAAGAGTGTGTTCGTGGTTGTTTGACAGCCCTGTGACAGACTGGTGACCTGTCCAGGGTGTACCCCGCCTCTCACCCAATGTCAGTTGGGATTGGCTCAAGCCCCCCCCCCATGCTACAGGTGATGGAGGGACGCTGTTTGTTGTGGACAAAAACTCAGCACCTCCAAAACTTTCATGTTTACTTGCAATATTTTTCACCTGTCAAACTTCCTGCCTTCTCACTGAGGCCATTTTAAGTGCAATTTGAAACACAAACGTAAGTGGATGGAAACGCACTTCATGTTTTGTTGTATTAAAAGCACCAATCAAATCATTAAATACTGTACATGTTGCATACAAAGTGTACAAAATTGTATTTAAAAATACAAAGACAGCTGTTACTTTTTAAAATCAAAAATATCCAAAAGAGAAGGCAAATTTATAGGGTTAAGATAGAAATAAGGTAACGGACCAAAACTGAACACTGGGACTAAACCTTAGCATTATGTTCAGCTAACTAAACTGTGATTAGAACATAAAAGGAGAGAACTGCAGCTAAAATGTATTCCTCAGAAATGCCTACTAATAAATGTGGTAGCTCTTTATTTAAACAAGTGGGAGCAGACCAGGGGCACTGTGCATTTATCTATGAAAGCAAATCAAAACATCTTCTCTGTAGATGAGTGAGGACTGTTGTGTGCGGTAGCTAGGCAAGGTTTCAGCTGTATGCCACTTCAGCTTATGAAAGAGCTACTGTATGAGACAGGAGAGCAAAGAATTTAGGGTCAAACACAACTGTAGTGAGAAAACATTACACCCAGACTGACCCAACAGATCCATCAATGATGAAGAATGGCTTGTAAAAACTGAGCAACAGATGCTAAGTTTCTCTTTCTACTACTGTCCCATGAGCTTATAAACACTGGATCACAGCATCTATCTATGTGGTGCGCGCACACACGCTCACCTGTCAGCATACATGCGCACACATGTACATGCACACACACGCTCACTTGTCAGCATACATGCGCACACATGTACACAACTATGAGTGTGCACACAGTAATATGATAGTTAACTGTAGTGTGGTAGCTTGGAAAGGAACAGAGGGAAAACAAAGGCAGAGGTGCAAATGGAGAGTGTCAACACTCAAAGTGTTTATTGCGTGTGTGCATTCGTTTCCCTCCACCACCCCACAGGTAGCTCAGCAGGGGAAGATAAAGGTGAACTGTGAAACAAGGCTAACAAGCACAAGTGTGACCCTGAAATCAACAGCTGTTCTCTCTGCGAGTCCTTTAATGTTGTCCCATACAGCTCTTTCTCAGCATGCAGCAGCACACCAGGCTTTCTCTTATAACTGCAGGCACAGAGAGCACAAGTATCTTAAGGATCAACATCTGTCAGTATGGCTCAGACATTCTGTTGGTGTTATTCTGTGTTATATGGCTCTTCACATACGAGCACAGTGAAGTGAGACAAGAACAGGCTCACTTTTATACGCACTTTTATACAGAGGCAAAAAAATGGAAATGGCACTGCTATCAGTGAAACTGTGTGGTGCTGTATGCTGGCTCAGAATTGACTTTAAACTCAGCAACTCAGCTGAACAATTACTGTGTGGGTGAACAGTATTTACAGCTGAGTTGCTAGATAATCTCATGTTCAGTGATCTCGTACAGTAGAATGTATTTTACACCAAGTCTACATTTTATAAATGAAAAGGTCATAACAGTCAATCAAAGCTGTGGATTCCAAGGACTCCATTCCGCGCTGATTGGCGCCAAAACTCAGGTGGAAATTCCCAGTGGTGCTGTACAAATTGGCGCAGCTACAATGCTAATGTTGCTAACAGTAGATCACCAATGTTACGTTTTAGAGGATCAGGCCGTTTTTTTTTCCCTCTCAGTCTTGGTAACAGCACTTATCTGCTGATATTTTGCTAGCTAAACAGATTGTCTGTCTCGACATGCAGACCATATTTTGTACCGTTTGGGAAAATTCAGAAACATTGGTTACATACTATAACCTGGGCTTCTATGAATATGGGGGAAGCCAGGGTGAAACAGTGATTGGCTAGGAGCACAGAGATCAGACCAACCAGGGTCAAAGTTCAACAGATGTGAACTTTCGTCACACCCCAGCTCCGCGCTACACACCGCGGACGTCTGCGCAGAACCTGCGCATCGCACCACATACACAACAATGGCAAGGCACACACAAAACCGTTTTTCTGCTGTAATGCGAACATTAACATCAGGACTATATGCAAGCAATGTGACAGAGCATTTCCTTCAAAGGGTGCCAACATGATGTTTGTTTGCACAGTAAAGTATAGTGCAGTCTGCACACCTGTAACAACTAGAGCTAATCCTTTTCAAATTAAAATCGAAAATTAAAATAATGCAATTTTCAAGTCACAAAAGCTGCAATTTAAACTGCAATTAAAATGTGTTTTTAATCACTACAGAGTCTAAACAATATTGCAGCATCCCAGTGGGCTTCAGTCACATGCAGTCTGCTCTCTTCCACAGGTTTCATGTGAAACCTGCAGAGGAAATGAGTGACAGTGGATAACACACCACAAAGACACACCAATAACTTTTACTGCCAGTCGCACTGGAAACAGCCACAGCAGAATCAAAGTCAAACATCACCAACCACTATATTACACTCGTGTCAGAGTGGAACAGTACGTTGGTCGTCTGGAGTTATTTTGGTTTTAGACCAGAGGATGCCCCACAGGAACAGGTAATGTGCTGAACGTGACTGGTTAGGATAGTGACAATATGAGGTAATGCCCCAAATGTCTTCCAACATAAAAACAACAACAACAAAAAAATACCCCCACACACAACACAGTTGCCACCTGTCCCTTACAATACTTGGGTCATGATAAATATAATGCACTGTCCCGTTGTCCCGTTTTGGATCAATAAGAGATATAATTTGTCATTTTTTAATGTTTAAATTTATTGTCCACAGTTGTGAAAACATCCCAAGAACTAGGTAAAACTAAACCAGTTCAGAAAAGCTGTGAGACCAGAGGTTAAAGAAGGCTCTGTCATCTTTAGGCATGTGGAGCAGCATAGTCTGCTGTGGTTACCTCCTTCACCTCCATCTCCCTGCACTAACTAAGGTTGGGTTGGTCCCACGGCTCCGCCACCTGGTTACCATTCTTACTATTATTATCATTAACCCTTGAGACAGCAGCAGTGACTATTGTTAACCCACTTTATATAAATAACAGTTTAAAAAAGTGTGGCAAAAAAAAACGTTTCAGAAGGTTCAGAACCACAGCTCCCACTGAGTCCAGTACCACCACCAGTCAAGTTTCACAGCATAAGAGATAGTCAGAAGGAAGCTAGTCTGAGTTTATTGAGCAGGGTGATGTTGTATAGCTTGGTTTTCTGCTCTGGGTTCATCAGAAATTCCTATACACTGATTAAAGTCTGTGATAATGTGATGAGCTCAGATCGGCAGAATCCTACAAATGAAGAAAGAAAAGAAAATTTGCATTTTCTCTATTTACTGCTGTACTGTCCAGTTTGAATTCTAATCTCACACATCACACACCCTAACCTATACCCAAAAAACTAGTTGTACTGTGGAGAGGAAAATGGAAAAACAAATACAAGTTACTATGATTAGATTATTTTCCAAACCACTCAGCCCTAGTAGTAACTTACTCGACTATGGCCTCTCGGTCTGCGATGTCTCCTAACACCATGCGCTGGATGATGCTGTTGTGTTCCTCCTCGGACAGGTTCTTGTGAGACACCAGAGGAGTGCTGTATTTGGTAGCTGGAGATGGGTCAACCCCCTGCAGCCAGGCATGGCTCTCAATTTCCTCCAGGGAAGCTCGCCGTTTGGGATCCCTCTGAAGCATACGGTCTATCAGACTGAGGCCAGAAGGAGCAGAGAGGGGAGGGACAGGAAGGGAGCACAAGGGAGAAAGAGAAAAAGCACACAGCTTGAACTTGATCTGAATTTAAAAATCACTGAAATTCTGTGAAAATATCAGCCAATATCAGCTTTATTGACGTTGGATTGAGGGATGTGAACTCCATCTGATCAACATTTGGTTCTGGTTGGTGTTGGCTTATTTTGGCAGCTCGAGTAAGCATCCTTGAGTATTTGCCAGCCATACCCGGCTGTTATATTCAAAGTCCGGACAGGTTAGATGACTGACTTCAGGAGAAATGTGTGCAACTGGGTCTTGAAGACCCCATCTGCATGTTGGTAAAGTACTGGTGCCGGCTGACTGCTCCCCAGGTACTAGAGGGTCTCCATCTGCTCCACCACCTGCCCCTTAAGCCTGAGGTAGCAGACCCATTAGGACCATGTTGCTAGAACAACTGATGAGTGACTGGAAGAAATGATGTCCCAGAGAACATCACAATGTTTAGACCATCACACCACTCTGACACTACAAGCATTAAAATTGTTCCTTCAGTTTGTTTTAATTGTAAAATCAGATCAAATTTTTTAGCCGATTCTCATTGTTCATGTCTGTAATGAAATTAACGTTTTTTTAATGCAGGTAAAATGAAATTATGCTGCTAAAATTTGTGCTTTTAGGTTACTTCAGTATATACTGTATGTTTGTGTGTTTCCATGTAGGACTCAACAATAACTCATCACTGATTGACTGCTGTGAAGACAATTTAATGGAAATAGGCACCTCTGGCCTTGAGAATAAAGCATCTTTCTCATCTAAAAAGCATAAAGCACCGTGATTCATTAAATAAAGCCTACAGACCCTAAATGACAGCCATCCACTATACTGTACAATAGTGAGATTTTAGGACTTGCTGTGTTCACAACTCTGTTTTTGTTCAACCTGGTTTGAGTATGTCACACGGTACGTCTAGTACAAGCAGATGGAGGTATTGCAAGTATGATGTGTAATGTAGAGTGACAGTCTGACAGACAGTGAGGCAGCTGC
>NW_018127996.1:1006317-1015380 GCF_001952655.1 Monopterus albus
ACACAAATGACACTGTTGAAAGATGAGAATGATGTTCGATAGGATTAGATGGGACATAAAATCGAATGATTAAACAAAAATCAATGATGATAAAAGTAATCTGCATCCAGAAGTAGCACAATGTGTGACATAAAAATAGTGAAGATTGCTTACTTAAAATCAAAAAGATCTAACGTCTAGAAAACTAGAACCCCAAATCAGAAAAAGATCGGAAGTATGTAAAATCTAAAGTAAAACTGAAAATAGAGATATGTAAATCATCTGTGCTGTATAACATTGAAAACGATACAGCAGCACATCATTTGATGTGATACCTCGTCAATTTTATTCTTTGTTCAAAATAAACACTTATTTTAATTCTGATCCCTGCAACATATACCAAAAAAGTTGGGACGGTAAAACGTTTACCACGGTGTGATATTGCTGTTCCTTTTCACAACACTTAGAAGACATTTAATGACTGAGGACACCAAGTGATGAAGTGTGTCAGGTGTCATTTTGTTCCATTCTTCTGCTGTATGCATTGTGTGTCTATTAGCCCAGTGCACACAGTAACACGTTACGTAGTGTGGTCACACAACAAACATTTTATGTTTATTTAAAATCTGACAGTCATCAATTTGGTTGAAAAACTGTTCCAGTAGGAGAAACACTATAATCCTTTGCATCTCAAATTCTGAGCTCCTCACAATGACTTTCACTGTCTTCTTTTGTACTCATGTACTCAAATGCAACAGAGAAGACTGAAGTAGTGAAAGAAAGAGAGACAATAATGTCACCAATAATAATAATAATACATTTGCTATTCCCTGGTTTACAGGGTGGGCATGCAGCAGGCAAACCCAGTACCCCATAAACCCACATTTGCTATATTTTCCTATGTTTACAGAAGGCTATTTTATCACAATGAGAATCCACAAATGCAAATAAAAAAGCTATGCCACAGACTTCCAAAATTGTCCAAATTGTATTCAAAACCCATTAAATAGCTAAACTGCTGTACTAAGTAGCATAATTTCTTCGTCATCAGGAGCACTGTCAGTGTGTAGTTTAATCTCCAACAGTTCTGTGACTGCATGCTTGTTCTCTCACCGGTGAGTTCTGTGTTTACACTGCTCAGAGGGGTAACTTTAACTGGCTGTGTTCATTGCAGCGAAGAAGTATAACATCAAAATGCACCTATATACTTTACGTTTGTGATGATACTGGATGTCTATGGAACAGAGCAAAAATGATTCAATCAGGCTCCAGACCCACAGACAATACTTAATAGGATCATTTCATTGTTTTATTATAGTACCATTTAAGTTGTAATATCTGAGTGCAGTTTACTGTATATGGATTGGAAAAAGCACTGGCTGTAGCGAGACAAACACTTAGGTGTAGCAAAACACATCCATGACAGTGCCTAGCATACTGCCACACAAACAGAAAGTACCACACGCAGCCAAAATGTATCAATCTACACACTAACGCTGGGAAACAGGACATTGTAATGTGTGATCTCCATGTGTTTTCATACACAATTTGTCTTTCTCAAAACATGACTAACCCAAAACCAAAGCAGCTACAGTACACAGAGCATGCATCTATGCACATGTTAACAACACACTAATCCTTACAAGCAACAGATAGCCCACCAGTGTCACAGCTCGAGCAAAGAAGAACATTAAACTAGGGCCGACCAACATGGCTAAAAACACTACCGTATTACAAGATTATTTTATAGACCAAAATCAGTAATTGAATAATACATTCAATGTCATTATTGAGGAAGAAAATATTCAACCTGTGTTAGACCTCATGATACACACAGTGTGCTTTGGTAAATAACACAAATGTAAACATAAGTTCTTTGTTTAACTCAATTCAATTCTACTCAGTTTAGAATAGCACCAAATCCCAACAAAAATCATCTCAAGGCACTTTAGATAGTAAGGTCAAGACCTTACAGTTCACAGAGAAAGTCCAATCCACTGTCCACTCAGGCTCTATGTGACTCACTCATCCCACCCATAGGTTGGTGGACAGAGAAAAGAAGTACCAAGAAACAATAAGCAAACATAGTGACTGCTCAATAAAACTCCACAGGGCACCTTTCAGTTCGTCTGCCATGGGATATATTCACTTTAAGAACTGACTCATAGGGCTGGTTACAGTTATTCTGAATCAAAAACTTGATGCTCTCTGTTTATGCTCATCAATGTAAGTCAATGTAAAGTCCCCACAAAGAATGACAACCAAACATGTTTATAAGTGTACACACACAGTAATGACAGGAAACGAAGGAACAGTGTTGTGTCTGGCTGTGATTGGTTCAGGAACACAGTCCACATCATCACCAATACGGTTTTCCGTTTCTGTGTGTGGAGGGGAGAAATGGCACAGATGTGTTTCATTTGAATCTGGTTTAAAGTTGGTAAAACGACCAGGATTCGTTAAGCCTCGCTGCCATTCATGTTCTCTATTTGGTCTGTTAAGCCTTCATCTGACGCATGGGCAAGAAAAAAGGCTGACGATGTATACAAATGTGTGACACTGTTGTAAACAACGAACACAACAAACTGGCTTAAACATTCCAAAATCATTGAGTGCACTAAGTGCAATTTGAATTAAAGACATCAGCGGACTATTTAATTAATGTTCACTGAATGATAAAGTAGAATTGCTATTATTTTCAAGGAGCGGTTTTTACTTGAGCTTCCATGGCTTCTGCAGCTGGAGCCCAGCCCCCTGGTGAGGAGCAAACACAGCAAAAGGGAAAATGAGGAAGGACAGGGGTAATCAAAGTCACAGAGCAGGGTTATAATATGCAGTAAAAGCCCTACAACTCTTGGAGCACAGCAGAATGTCCATGGTTTAAGCTTTGTTAATTGGATGGTCTATGCAAATGTCAGTGGCATGCTTGTCAGGAAATTGGTCCTTAAATCACAATTAAAACAACATTTTGTGTTATTAAAATAACAGAAAAAAAGCTAGATTTGATCAAATGTTATTGAACCCCATTACTAGATATGAGGGTGCAAAACAAACATTCTGGGTCTAAAAAACAAAAGCAAAAAGCACAGAAGGAGTTAGGTATAGGACTGCAAAACCAAGCTGGTGAATAATTAACAGAGGCATTTTGAAAGTCAACAGGGACTAGAGAGCACTAAGAGAGACACATGCACACTCGCATGCACATACATGCACACAAAGAGACAAGCCAGTGACTAAAAACACAGAGAAAAAGGAATACTCTGCTGATCAAGTGGCAAGTCACAAAGAAGCTCAAGAGACTGTGGTCTTGTGGTCTAGAGCAAGCATCACAAACTAACCCAGGTGGACTTTCACAGCCAGCCTTCTTGCCCTTATCTACACCAGTGTTTAGAACTCAGCCCACTTGAACTAAAAGAGGCAGTTCATAATTACTGCCAGGCTGTTAAAGGCAAACCCAACCCCTGAAACCTGGCCCTCTCACCTCACCTCTTACAAAGCCTTGGACTCTTTTCTCACTCTTTTTTTCTGGCAAATGGGTTCTATATACCATAAGCCAAAGTCAAATATAGACCAAGTTTGAAAGCAACTCTAGGACCATGGTATTCACTGCTTTATGAACAACTGCATAACTGATGTTTAGAGATAAATGTACAGTAGCTCATATATCTAAAAACCTCTGAACTTAATAGTCCTTCCCTCCTTTAAAGCTCAATATTAACATGCAGAGATACTGTTTTAGCTGTTCTACTATGATGTCTAGTAGTTCTTGGAATGTCCATTAACATTTGATGTGTAAAAAAAAAAGAATACAGGTAAGTTAGTCTTTCAGCAGGCCCTGTGTCTCCCTATGGTAAATTGTTTTTTATCCTCTCTCTGGATCTAATACTGGATGCTCATAGCGTGCCATGTACATCTTGCCAGGTGAAATGGCAATTCCCTTGAGGGGTATCACCTGGGTGTTTATTATTTAAACTGCATGATTGTGACACAGATGAAGGTCTGACAGCTGAAAACATTTTGTCTTTAGTACAGTAAATAGGGATCTTATCACCAATTGAAAGTGAGACATAATGAAAACGAGACAGAGGGGATGGAAGGTTGTTCTAATTTTGCCTGAGGGGGCCCCACAGTATCATATTTTGAAAGTTCTTGCTTTGTACAGTAATGCCATCAAGGATGTCAAAGAATGATTTCTCCACTATTGCATCAACAGCTTTGGAGTTACTGGTTTCCCTGTTGTTGTTGAGGAGAGAAAGGGGCCACAGAAAGCATTACAGGTTTTATTGTTCAGCTTCCAAATATTTCTTCTTTTGTTTTTCTTTCATTCTGAGCCTTAATTCCCAGCATTCACCTGTACCTTTTCCACTACAAACCAGATTGTACTCCTTTTCCCTATGAGACACACACAGTATCTCTGTTTCGACTCCCATTCTCTATTTCTGTTCTTTGTCTACCTTCTCCATTTCACAGCCTCCAAACATTAGCCAGCAGATGAGCTCTGCTCTCCCAGTTAGCCTCAAGTCACATAAACAACTTGTTCCTCCAGTAGCCAATGTTTACACCACCTCTCTCAATTAAACTATATTAGCATTTAAACAATGCCACTGCTTCTGGGTTGTGCCTGCGGCTCTGCACAGAAATTAAGTTCTTAGTGAAATTCCCATAATGACCAGCAAAGGCCATCATCTAGCTTTACTATGACATAACTGCATATCCACTTTACTAAGCAGAGAACTACCGCACCCACTTTCAACCTTTTCTTGCTAAGCCAAAGTAAACTAGACAGCACTCACAGTGCAAACCTCTGCCAAGGCAACTCAGTTTCCCCATAATGCTATTACATCTACAAACAATATTCTCATCATAGTTTAACCCTCATAATATAATTGCTTGACCATAAAAACCTATTGCTGGCATTTAGAAAGATGTTAACACTATTAGCTTGCAAGTTATTCAAGAAAAATAATGGACACGAATAATTACTAAATGCCACAAACAGCTAAATAAATGTCCCATGCAGACTGCCATAACAATGTGTACTCTCCACTTCAGAGTCCAGTTTCTATCGCTCCTCTTGGTACATTTATTATAGGGCGTTCACACATACAGAGAAAGAAGCTAGCTTGTGATGGGTTCTGGTGATGCCATACTACTCGTGTACTTTACTTCATTTCCTTATACACAGCTTGATTACAATAGCTGTAGACAACTGAAGTACTAAGTCCAAAACTTGAAGTCTAAACTCCCATGTACATATATAATGGCAAAAAGGTATCAAGGATAAGAATAAAAATAGGACTAGCAAAGTCAAGGAAAACACTGTAGCATGCTAGCCGAGTGTTCTCCAGGAAACTCTGACCGGGCTGCAGAGTTTTTTAAATGTTATGTGATTATGTTAGTTTTGTTTTGTAGCTCTCTTACAGTGTGATAAATAGGAACTGATGAGAGAAAGAACTATAACATGTAACCGATGTCACCTAAACCGTGTCCCCAAAACACATAAAAACCCAAATGAAGTTAAGGCAATAAAGTAACATCAACTTAAATAAGATCATTCATTTTTAAGCCATAAAAAAAATAAAAAATAAATCATTTAAAAAATACTGGTACTTAAGTACAAAAGAAAGCATTATACTTTCAAAAATATGCCTTACCATTTTGGAGGACAGTATAATGGCATTACTTCTATTACTTAAAAATAAAAACAAACATCAGCCAAACGGTTGATTTTCTTGATAGCTAAGCCATGTAGGTTTCCGTAGCACGAGTGGTTTGAAGTAACTGCAGAAGCATGAGTCAGCATGACTCTTCACATCAGACTGCTCACAGCTGCTTCAGCTTAGCACTTCCATCTTGTCATGGTTCTCCTTCGACCCAGAGGAGATGCGAGCATTTATTTCCTGTGTCTAAAAATACTCTAATGTGCAGTGAGTGTGGAAATAAAGAACAGGCCTTCACATGTTGAATACAGTGACTCTAATGCTATTAAAAAAATAAAAACAATCAGTATGCACTGCGTCATTTCACTAATTCATGTGTTCAAAAGTGTTGGTACACTTACACCGCATTGAAACAATGCTTCTGAAAACTGTTAAAATGACAGGAATCAGAAGATAACTGCGACATTCTGGAGAGAGACATACTGTAGTTCCCAGTGTCAGAGAGTCTCACTCATTGCTCATAGCTCCTCCAAACATACAGTGGTGTCAAATTACTGAAATCCTTTTTATGCAAATCCCAATTCATAATTTATTGTTGGACATTTCATATTAAATGGTTAAAATTGCCATGTTTCCCATCAATCTACAATCAACCAATATTGACAAAGCTGAAACATGAGTTTAGAAACTTGCAAATTTATTAAAAATCAAATATAAAATCTGAATTGAATACTTAAAGCAACTGTAGCAGCAGTTACAGCTTTGAGTCTTCTTGGCCAAGTCTCTACAAGCTTGACACACCTGGATTTGGGCAGTTTATCCTATTCTTACTGGCAGATCCTCTCAAGCTCTGTCAAATTCAATGGGAAGAGTCTGTGTCTGTGAACTGGCATCTTCAGGTCTCTCCACAAATGTTCGATGGGGTTTTTTAAGCCTGGGCTTTGAAAATATTAGAATAATGTTCTATGTCATTATAATTGTATTTTTACATTAAAAAACAAGACCATTATGTCTTTTCTATTAAACATATACAATTACTTTTGTCAGTTTCAACCTACTGTCAAAAATGTTGGGGGCTTTTATGGAACAGTACCAACATTTTTTGCCACACCTGCATATGAGTGTAGGACTATGGAAAAAACAAACAAACAAAAAACTATGACTTAAGTTCTGAAAAGATTTTGTTTCACCTCTTACACTTTTCTAACTGGATCAACTTAAGACACCAGGATGATTAAAACAGTCTCTAAATAGGCGATAGTAAATAGGATTTCATATGATATTAAAGAGACAACAGCATTTTTGGCAAAAAAAAATTCTCCTTTCAGATGAGAAGGCTGATATCAGCTTGTCTTCAACAGATATACAATATGCCCAAAAGTATGTAGACACCTCAGGCCACACACATTTGCATACTTTTGTTTACCTTTTCTTTATTTTATATGAAATCCTATTTACTATCATCTATTTAGAGATTGTTTTTATCATGACTCCAGTGATACTGCAAGTTCTATAGCCAATTTTTAATGCCTAGTTACTTTTCACCCACCCTGTAGATAAAGAATCTCAGTACTTCTTCTACCACTGTTTAGAGATGATAAAATGTGAATGATATTTTGTGTTTTAAAAAGAAAACAAGAAATGGTATGAAAGGAATGGAGCCATAAGATCCAGCTCTGTTCAAAGCCACTATTTCCACCACTATTTCCATCTCCATGAGCTCAGTGTAGTGACATTACCCCAACAGTAGCATATGGTGTGTGCTGTGTTCCACTAATTCAACCAACCTTGCTGGGTGTTTGGTAGGTGTACTGTACATTGTCCATTCTTACAAAAAACTGTACCATGCAATTGGTTAAAATTTCCTCCTTTCCTGTGATGCGACAGGCTGATGTGTATTATCAAGCAATGTCCCTTGTCAGAGTTAGTCATTTTCTTATCATTTAAATTTTATACAGAGTGGGCCACGGAAAAGTAGCCCACCTCGTGCCACGAGTATATGGGCTACTTTTCCGTGGCCCATCCTGCATCATGATGAGTATATATATATCACTTCTATTGCCTAACCGTAGGTCTGCGATGCACTGTAACACCCCTGCTACTATACAGTCATTTCTGCAATAGGTCTTCTGGGGGTGTTGTCTAAATCACAAATTAAATGCAGCAATGTACAGAAAATAATTAGGAAAACTGAGAACCTGATACAAAGGAGCCTCAAAGGTGTCTCATTAACCTTAAAATAAAATCATCATTGAACAAACTGGATAAAAATTTTAAAAAAGCATTGTGAATATTTTCTTGGTTTCTTATTTTCTTGAACACAGATGTTGGAAAAATTGGTTTCCAAAATCCACCCAGTGTATCTTGAGAGAGTACATCAGTACAAACTTAAGAGTATGATTCAGAGTTGTTCAGGTTTCCGGGTTGCAAGGGAGAGCAGACGTTTACTGCTCCTCTTGTCTGTTCTATGATTTTTCACATCTTCTACATTTTCAAGTCTTTGAACAAATTCTACAACTATTAAAATGCCTCCAAGAGAGAAAAGAGCTAATAAATCAGAAGCGAACGAGGATGTTGAGGCAGAAGAGGATTATATTTCAGCGGCGCAAGTAACAGAGATGTTGAGTCAGCAGAAGCAGATGTACACCGCACTGTTGAGCCAACAACAAGACAACTTCAAAGGTTTTGTGCAACTACTTATGGAGACAAATAACAAGAGACTCGACGACATGACCAGAGAAATACAGGAGATAAAAACGAGTTTGCAGTTTACCCAGCGAGATGTGGATGTGATTAAAGCTCCAAACGAAAAAACCGGATCTTCGAGGGAATCAAAGAGTCAGCTGGAGAAAGCTGGAGGGAAGCGGAATGTAAGGTGAAGGAAATATTAAAGGAGAAACTGCAAATTCATCAAGAAATTGAGATGGAGCGGGCTCACAGAGTCGGGAAACCTTCTGATCGGGGACCGAGGGCGGTGATGGTAAAGTTGATGAAAGAGAAAGATAAGGCACACATACTGCAACAAGCAAAGAAGCTTAAAGGATCTAATATTTATATAAATGAAGATTACACCGAGTCTGTGAGGAAGAGAAGAAGGGAGTTGATGCCGATGTTAAGGGAGGCCAGGGCGAGGGGAGACATCGCGTTCCTGCGGTATGACCGACTAGTGACCCGACCTCGGAACCAGAATCCAGGACCCATGACCAGCACGCCGAGGACCAGTATGCCGAGACAAGGAGAGTATGAAGGGGTCGCTGGACCCTCAGCTGTATGAAGAAACACACAGGTATATTGATATCTGCGAGGGCAGATGAGCGTTGGAACTAACAATTAGCAGGAACAACAACAAGTATGACCCACGTACGGAATGAGGCAAGTGATTTGCTACAGAGGTTAATAGTTTATGAGGGATTGGATCTGGAAC
>NW_018127996.1:1018713-1020345 GCF_001952655.1 Monopterus albus
CAAATTGATATTGGATTAGCATTTGTTGGATATGTGTAAAATTATGTGTGTTGACATATCAACTGTCTTTACATGCTTGAAAGAATAAATAAATATGATAAACTAACATGCTTAAAAGAGCCCATGGCATGCTATTCTGTGTTTTCTGACTTACATACAATGTTACAACGATGAATTATCTACTTAAACGTGACAAAGCTAAAAAAAAAAAACAACAACAATATGTTGTTGTACTTCTATGCAGAAGCAGCTCAGTTTATACACATCTCGCAAACTCTCACTGGCGATATGTTTTTTCCTCAACTATGTAAAGTCTTTTACAATACTTCAAGGATTTCCTTGAATGGTCATTATCTTCAGACAGTTGCACCTTCATGTCAACTTGCCTGACATCGCTGTTTTACCTGACCGGGTCTAACCTACAAGTACCGGCCTGTGAAGCAACCTGAGGTGGTGAATGATCAGCTTATCATTGCTGGATTCTCCCGAATCACAGTACCTATTTGTTTTGACTGCTTGAGGCCAGTGTGTCTGCTGCATGTGATGTGATGTGATGCTGGTTAATGAGTGGATCAATGACCCATGATGTTATTGTCGGTACTACGCTACCTGTTAGAATTAACTTTACTACTTTGGGGCTGTATGCAGTCGCCTGTAATGAAAGGGATTTGTGGGAGAAGACATAGCAGTGACCTGTTGGATTTACCGACTTTGGAGCTACTTGAAAGGGAGTGAAGTTTCCACCACTTGGTGGGCCGTAACGGTAAGATTAAAAAAAGCAAAAACAAAAAGCAAATAAAAAACATGTTGCATGTCTGTTAATGTGTTGTTTCTGTAGAGAATTGTTGTAAGGCTGGAGAAATTACTGTGTCTGCAATATGACAGTTAAAATATGAGGCTTCTCAATTACCTGCTTTGTTTAGGGCATTACAAATCTCTTTATCGGTACATATACCGTTATTTACCTATCTATGGAGGAGAAAGTCAAATTAATTAATGCTGTTGCAGTTCGTCGTGCTGTCCATTTACATTTCCAGATTGTGGCCTGAACCTTTCAGGTAGGATTTGAGGTACCGTCATAGTTGAAAATGTAGCTTATTTGACAAAGTTATTTTGTTTACGTGTTGTCATAGCTTCCTGACCGGCAAAAGGACTTATGCACGTTTACAAACAATCCTCTCATTTTCATTTCTCTCATTTTATGATGGGTGCAAAGCTAATCTAGGAGGTACCCAGATTGAACATTAAATGCCTGAAAAAGAGCATGCCATGGGCTCTTTAATAATTCAACTGCTAATATGTTTGCCTAACTGTCAAACTCATCTTGACTGGAAAGTATTGTTGTGTGCAATTGGACTGTACTGCTTTGCAGCTGGCTGGCTCAAGCTAGGGTTTTATTCTCTGCAACTACTACAGCAAAATGGTCTATAGCAGGGGTCAGCAAGTTGGCATGGCCTCGGGGCATTTTTTCCTATGTCAACAGATGGTGGGCCATCAATATATTATATCAATATATTTTGCAATTTAAGGGTAATATATGTACATAAAAATATAAGCATTGTGCTGACTTGTAAAAGTAAATGAATAAACGAATAAAATAATTACATAAATAAAGAAATATTATTCCCGCCC
>NW_018127996.1:1021160-1021459 GCF_001952655.1 Monopterus albus
CGCCGAGCTCCAAAAGCCACTGGGCATCATTGTTATGTGATGCCTTCTTGTCCCATATGTTCTTCTAGGATTGTTCAGTCTCCAGCCTTAGTGGGTCTGCCCTCGTGTTATTACCCTGCCACTGAGAGTACACCTTGGATGGGTCAGTGGAGAACATTCTGTTTACTCTCCTGGCTTCAGCTTCTCTGGTGTCCCTCTTCAACTGGGTGGCCAGGGCTGTGAGCCTTTGCTTGGCAGTCTCTAAGGCTTCAGGTATGGACAGTGTGTTGTACTTCTTAGGTACCCCTTTCTTCATCACA
>NW_018127996.1:1022239-1022883 GCF_001952655.1 Monopterus albus
GGACTTCAAGATACAAACTGACAAACTGGTAATGGCCAACCAACTGGACATAGTAGTGGTGGACAAACAGAAGAAGAAGGCCATAGTGATAGATGTAGCAATCCCAAGCAATGGCAACATCAGGAAGAAGGAACACAAAAAGCTTGAGAAATACCAAGGGCTGAAAGAAGAGCTGGAAAAGCTGTGGAAGGTGAAGGCACAAGTGGTCCCCGTGGTAATAGGAACATTGGGGGGCTGTGACCCCCAAACTGGGAGAGTGGCTCCAACAGATCCCAGGAACAATATCTGAGATCTCTGTCAATAAGAGTGCAGTCCTAGGAACAGCTAAGATACTGCGCAGGACCCTCAAGCTCCCAGGCCTCTGGTAGAGGACCCGAGCTTGAAGGAAGGAATACAAGACCACCCCAAAGTGGTGGGCGAGTGGGAAACTTTTTTTCCTTCAAGTCTGTAGCTGGGGCTGCTGACCTGTAACCGGGGCTGCTGACCTGTAACCACACTGCAGTTAGCTTGCACAAGAGATCTGATCACCATATAGATATGCAGCATTGTACTTTGGGTGACAAGTGTCACTTTGTCTGTAGTGACACTTTTAACACAGGTATTTCACCTGGTAGCATTTGTTGTTATGTGATGCCTCCTTCTCC
>NW_018127996.1:1027015-1031349 GCF_001952655.1 Monopterus albus
TTTTTTGTAGATTCCGTCTCTCACAGTTGAGGTGTACCTACGATGAAAATTACAGAACTGTCCATTCTCTGTAAGTGGGAAAACTTGAAAAATCGGTGGTCTATCAAATACTTATTTGCCCCACTGTATAGTATGTCTACTATAGGTCAGATGCTAAAAGAGAAAAATTAGGGATACACTCAAGTAGCTAATACATGGAGGAATATACATAGTCAATAAGTGGGGCAGAATCAACTCACACACACACGACACTCTGTGTTGTTCTATATCGTTTTGTAAAGTGAAACCACAAACTGAACTATATCAGAACAATTTCTTATATAACATCTGTCAGAAACAGCATAGGCAGGGCACTTGAGTGTTAAATACTATGGATGTACCACTCACTCTTTGCAGGCAGTGGAAACACGGGCTGGTACAGTGTATTTACAGTCCATGATCATGGTGAGGGTCTCACTGTCGTTAGCTTCCTGGAAGGGTGGCTGACCACATACTAACATGAACAGGATCACACCGAGACTCCAGATATCTGAAGAAGAGAGACACACAAACAAACACCATCTAATTCCAGGTGTACCTTTTTTTTCAATTACTACAGCATGCATGATGAATCCATATGTAGATAATATAAATATTTCCATTCAGTGAGAATGGAACAATCACACCCTGAGGAAACACTAGTTGGGATGTGGGATATATATTTTCCAATACGGGTAAACTACTGAGTTACTGCATCCACCATCATTATCCTAATTAACTTTGCTTCAGATGGTGCTTGAAGGGGAAGGATATCTCATTTTACCAATAATTTTCCTTAATACCTTTTTCCTCTTCAGAAAGGGTGACTATGATGGAAAAGATTAAGGAATGGAAGCAAGGAGATAATCTGGGAACATGACAAACAACGTGGATAGAGGGACGTGTGAGAGCAATCTGCAGTAAATGCCAGTCCTCTCCTGTCCCCATCTCCACATGCTCTCACGATTCACAGGTAGAATGAGAAAGGGTGTTTATGTGCATAATATCTATTTCACTGAGAAAAAAACAACTCTGTTATGCAAAACTGTGTGTGTGCTAACAGTACAATGAATGGCAAGTCCGTTCATCTGTGTGTGTGTGTGCTTATTCAAGTGTGTATATCTGCACTTGTTAGCTGTACTCTCAGACACCAAACTGTCAACATGCTAAAGCACTGTGCCACACTCACCTGATGCAACCCAAAACATGTGCACGTATATGCACACACACACACACACATACCTCGCTCCTGCAATGTGAACAGCTGTAATAGAACTAACAGCCAGAGGTTGAGAACCAGCCTCCAGCATGGAGGTAGGACACTAAACTCCTTCCTGTCACTACTTCTACTATGCACTGTCCTGAACTCAGTCTCACTCAGATATTTCAGCAAGTTCATTAAATTCACACTCAAAAAAAACTGCACAAATACTGTATCATATGTTAACATACCCTTGTAATATTCAATCATTCCTGAATGAATGAACAACACTTCCATCTTCAGTCTCCTGTAAAGCAAAGAACTCACTGGAGGACAAAAAGACACCACAGCAGCGCCAGTCAAATATTGGCAGCTCTGAAGTAATCACCAAGATGAGAACTGTAACTTTCTAATTAAGCTCAAATGCCCCCAGTACATAATGGGTTGGCAGAATGCTGATGTAGCACAAGAATACAGACCCTAAAATAAATAAATAATTTTTAAAAATACCAAACTCAGAAAACTACTTTTTTCACACTGATTTTCAAATGATTTTAGCTCTAGGCTGAGCCTTCAGTTAGCCATCTCTGACCAGTTATGCATTCCAAATTGGACAAACTAACTTCTGACAACTTTGTTGGGTTTGTATTAGCATTACAGGACTTCACCGTAGGCTGAGCAGTGCTGGGTACAATTAAACTGACAGTGATCACACAGAAAGGGAACGAAATGAGCTGGCCTTGAACTCTGAGTGCTTTTAAGAGCACGCATGTAAGGGAAAAGTTATCTTACATGAGTAAATGTAATTTGTTTGGCTTGGATTTTACTACCTTCACATTCAATCTCAGGGCACACCTGTGCTCTACCTACGTCTGACCACAGCGCTGCTGCTCATGTGTGCAGCCATCCTTGGCTCTTCTCCAGCTCTGAGACACAGTCTCCTCCTCTCAGTCACAGCTCAGCCACCAGGGTCATGGTTTTTGCTACATCAAGCATGGCACAGTGTGGGAGAAAAGTGTCCCTGAGGCATGTTTTGAACCAATGTCATTTACACATGTCCACTCAGTGCTTGTAAAGCAATGCAAACACTGGACACAGTATGCATATTTCTTCAAATGTCTTAAAGACAAAGGCTTGGATGACCTGCAAAGCTTTACTTCTAAATTCAGACACATTTTGGCTTAAAAATATGCTATCTAACCATACCGTTATTCTAGATGCTATAGCCCTGGCATCCAGTACTGCTGTGAGGAACCTTGGATTCATTTTTGACCAGGATATGTATGGCTCCAGATGGATGACTTTAGTCTTTGGCATTGAAAACAAAAACTAAAAAAAAAAAAGACACAAAACCATAACTGAATAGGTAAATACTGGCATTGAAGCATTTGTACTGAAAAGAAAAAAAAAAACATTGGCAAGTTTAGCATGTAGGACAAAAGCTAAATAGTCTCATGTAGACTGTTCTGTTAAGTAGAGAGAAAACCAAATACCCACTGGATAAGCATCTGCACCAATACAGCCCTTGCTGTATTGGTGCAACCATTCCACATCAAATAAAGTCTCTTCATCAACATCAATGAAAAAATTCCACTAGGCTGATGACTGGCATTAGCACCACAGCTGCCTCTGGTCTCAGGTTATCTTACATTACATTTGGTAACATAAAAGCACTTGTATCAGATTTGTGCTGAGTACTGGAGTTTAGCCACTGTAATCTACATTAGGAAAAACAAAAAGTTGGATCAGTTCATCCCTAGAGACAAAATTAAGAGGACACACACCGTTTCAAGTATAGAACTTACAACTCCTACACTGAACCAAACACAGACAAATGTATGCCCAGAATAGTACAGTAATTACTTTCCATGGAAGTTAATCAAGCTGTACTCTGACACACACAATTTTGCCAGCACGTGAAACTACAGCTGGCAATATGGCAAAACAAATTTATCTTGTGTTTTTCAGACAAAGCTGTACCTTAAAAGTTTAGGGCTTTCAATACCAAATTAAAATCATTTAATCTCATTTGCCAGACTGCTTTATCTTTATTTTCAACAGACTCCCATCCAAGTACCCTTATGGAATGCAGAAATTGCAACCTTGGTCTGAAAATACAAGTAGTGGAATGGTACATTTCAGCCAGAGTGACTGATCAGAAAGAAGGCTGATATGCTTTTTAAAAAGCAGTTACTAGGCTGTTCAAGATTTTTTTTTTCCTGCAATCTCGCTCTCACGTCACAAGGACTCTGCTGTGTTTGCATTAGCAGGGAGATAAAGCACTCCCTTTTCCCGCTAAGCTGTGTTAACCAATAACAGGAATGCATTACATAAGGTGATGAGCTGTAGACAGATAGAGAAGACTGATTCACAAACAAATCCAACATGAATCAGAGTCAGAATCTGCTTTATTGGCCAGGTGTGTCAGACACGTGAGGAATTTGATTCTGGTACATCGGCTCTCAATGTGTATGTACATATCCCCATGCAAGGGGCAAGTAAACAGTAAACCAGTATAAGGCTGTGTAATATAACAAAATAGCAGTATTAACAAGCAACAAACAGTGCAAACAATGCAAAAATAAGCAGTATAAGCAGGCAGTACACAATACAGACAGACAAACGAATGCTCATTGTGAAATTAGATAAATAGAGTACTTAAAAATAAAGACCTGTACGGATCTGTATAATCTGTACAATGTATATTTACAGGTATTGCACTGAGGGTTACTGTCCAGTCATACTGTCATGAGTTAAGTGTTCATCAGAGTGATGGCCTGGGGGAAGAAACTGTCCCTGTGCCTGGTTGTCTTAGTGCACAGTGACCTGTAAGGCCGTCCAGAGGAGAGGAGTTCAAACATATTGTATCTGGGGTATGAGGGGTCTGCAGTGATCCTCTCCACCCTCCTTTTGACCCATGAGGTGTACAGGTCCTCCACGGAGGGCAGGCTTGCACCTATGATCTTTTCTGCAGTCCTGACTGTCTGCTGAAGTCTGTTCTTATCCAGTTTGGTTGCTGAGCCAAACCAGACAGTGATGGAGGTGCAGAGAACAGACTCAATGATTCCTCTGTAGAACTGTATCAGCAGCTCCTGGGGCAGGTCAAACTTCCTGA
>NW_018127996.1:1031765-1060678 GCF_001952655.1 Monopterus albus
TGCATAGGTCCCTGGGGAGTCGAGGTGTTGCAGGATGCAAAGCAATGCCATGTTAACTAGCAGGGGGTCTACTGTGTCCTTCAGGTGGGCCAACACCAGTCTTTCAAAGGACTTCATAACTACAGATGTCAGGGCGACAGGTCTGTAGTCGTTCAGTCCACTGATGGGGGTTTTCTTGGGGACTGGGGTGATGGTGGAGTGTTTGAAGCATGAGGGGACTTCACACAGCTCCAGTGACCTGTTGAAGATGAGGGCCAGCTGATCAGCACACATTTTCAGGCAGGAGGGGTTCATGCCATCTTGGCCTGGTGCCTTTGTGATCTTTTGTTGTTTTTTTTTTAAAGAGGCTACGCACATCCTCTTCACGTTAGACATTGTGAAAGATATTCCATGTCTTCCTGCAACTATTTTTCAAATGTTGTGCTGCCTCCCCTGTGCACTTACTGCCGAATAGCATTTGAGGAGAAATAAATCACTCTGGTTATTAGTCACGGTTACTGGTTAACACAGCTTATCAAGGAAAAGGAAGCACTTCATTTGATGCAAGGGATCTCCCCGCTAATGCAAACACAGCAGTCTCACATAAGACTGAGATCGCACAGGAATCTAAATTACACTTTACTGTGCAGCCCTACTTTATGTCATTATTTATATTACTGGGAACAACATGCCTGGAAGTCGGACTAGAACAAACTCCAGCTCAGACAACAAAACAGAAATCAATGCCTAAAAAGGATCTAGGTCATAGCAGAGCCATTTAGTGTTGACTTCATTACAATGCTCCTCAGTGGGATGTCTTACTGTCTCATCACTGTGCATAGGCCTCAAACCCTCACCGTCACTGATATGCAATACACGAGTTTGCGTGCACGTTGTGACTTGACACTGTGTGTGTGTAAAAAACAAAGGGGACTATTTCACACTAGTAACTGCGCTTAAAAAAAGAAATAAAGAGAAAGAAACACAAGGCCTCCACTCATTTCAGTGAGAGCAGGGGTTGATGTCGCATTGAACAAACAAAAAAAAAAACACAACACAGGGTACTGTGGCAAAGAAGGTGTCTGTTGCTCTACCAGTTTTATGGAAGAAAGGCTACAGTAGGTGCCATATACTGCACCTTGGAGCACTGTACTAATTTCTTGTTTCCTTTGTCAAAAGGAGGAGCTATAGTGCTGCAGTAAATTCATCTTCCAGCATCAAAAGACTGAACTGTTAAAAAATTTGATTTTGCTAATGCTCATTCAGACCTTTCCAGCTACACCGTAGCATCTGGGCTCCCCACAGATAATTAATGGATCCTAAAATACACTATATTGCCAAAAGTATTCACTCGTCTGCCTTCACATGTAAATGAGCTTGAGCAGCAACCGATTCTTAATCCACCGGGATTAATATGATGTTGGCCCACCCTTTGCAGCTATAACAGTGTCAACTCTTCTGCGAAGGCTGTCCACAAGGTTTAGGAGTGTGTTAATGGGAATTTTTGACCATTCTTCCAGAAGCACATTTGTAAGGTCAGACACTGATGTTGGACGAGAAGGCCTGGATCGCAGTCTCCGCTCTAATTCATCCCAAAGGTGTTCTATCAGGTTGAGGTCAGGACTCTGTGCAGGCCAGTCAAGCTCTTCCACACTAAACTCACTCATCCATCCCCAAACTGTTCCCACAAAGTTGGGAGCATGAAATTGTCCAAAATGTCTTGGTATGCTGAGGCATTAAGAGTTCCTTTCACTGGAACTAAGGGGCCAAGCCCAGCTCCTGAAAAACAACCCCACATCATAATCCCCCCTCCACCAAACTTTACACTTGGCACAATGCAGTCAGACAAGTTATGTTCCCCTGGCAACTACCAAACCCAGACTTGTCCATGGGTTTGCCAAACAGAGAAGCGGGATTCATCACTCCAGAGAACACGTCTCCACTGCTCTAGAGTCCAGTGGCACCATGCTTTACACTACTGTATCTGACGCTTTGCATTGCACGTGGTGATGTAAGGCTTGGATGCAGCTGCTTGACCCAGGAACCCAATTCCATGAAGCTCTCTACACGCTTGAGCTAATCTGAAGGAGTTTGGAGGTCTGTAAGCTATTGACTCAGCAGAAAGTTGGTGACCTCTGTGCACTGAGGCAGGAAACATCTGTTGCTAAGAATACTGACAGATGCCTTTCTTCTTACACTATGTGCAGTTTATTTGTAAATCCATAATGTCCCTGCAGCAGTGAGCATGTGCCATAAAAGCAATGGTATGGTCTTTATTTTTTACGTTTTATCGCCATGTGGATATGCACTAGTATAAGCTGAATTTGGGGACAAATGGATGTTTTCCCCCCTTTCTAACTTCACTAAATATTCTGAGGTTTTATTCATAGGCTACTCACAATAAAAAGACAATGTTAGGAAAGAAATGTATGATTAAGCAACAACACAGAACGTGATGCTTTCCCTCGTTATCTGTTTTCAGTTTGAATCAGCGTATGTTCAATGCACATGTGTATACATGTCCATTAGAGCTGCACGATAAATCGTTTGAGTGTGATTTAGATCCCTGTGCAATCTCAGTCTCACATGACAATGATTCTGCTGTGTTTGCATTAACAGGGAGATCCCTTGCTTCAATTTAAACACTCCCTTTTCTTCACTAAGCTGCGTCAACTAATAACCAGAGTGATTTATTTCTGCCTCAACTGCTAATTGGCACTAATGCACAGGGCAGGCAGCACAACATTTGAAAAATAGTTGCAGGAGGACAAAGAATATCTTTGACAAGGTCAAACATGTTGGATTTGTTTTTGAATCTATTTTCTCTTCCTGTCTGCAGCTCATCATGTGATGAAACACATTCCTGTTATTGGTTAACGCAGCTTATTGAGGATAAGGGAGTGCTTGGTTTGATGCAAGGCATCTGCCTGTTAATGCAAACAGTAGAATCCTTGGCACGTGAGACTGAGATCGCATGCAGATCTAAATAATCACTCAAATGATACAGTAGCTTCTGGCTGTTATGTAAGATCCTCCATGTAGCAGGATAAATCATACTTGTCTGGCAGACCTTAGCTCTGGCTTCTTGAAGCTTTTCCTCAGCTGTTTCATTCCTGAGCTCTAGTCTGCGTAGAATTCCAGTCAGGTGCCAGCTTGAAGAGTGGGTCTGGCCTTGCGGGCTCCTTGCTGTATAGCCTGACGGTCTAGATAGTGTAGAAGTCTGAAGATCATGGTTCCTAGATGCAAGGAGTTGTTGGAGCTGATGCGATGGACTCTGTCTCCAGTAGCTTTCCAGCTGATAGCTTTAACCCTGGAATCCATGTTGGGAGCATTTTATGTCAGTAGCCCACTGGGTCATATCCCTCTGTGTCTGGCAGGGAGTTTATTAGCCTTACATTTTTTCTCCTGGACCTGCAGTGATTTGCATCCTTCTTAGCTTGACGGCCATTCGCCTGCAGGAGCTCTGATTTGATTTCAGACGCCATGCTCTTGAGCAGATCTTTATGGGCCTCTACTGTTTGCTGAAAAAACTTAGAAAAAAATCAACTGGACTAGATTTCTAGGTCGAAGACGTTTCACCTCTCATCCAAGAGGCTTCATCAGTTCTGACTGACTGGTGTTGAGCCGGAGATATTTATCCCCCTCAGTGGTGTTTCAGTCCTTAAGGGACATTGATGGCCTTCAAAGGCCTAGAAATCTAGTCCAGTAGATTTTTAGATAGTAAGTTTTTTCATCTTACTATGACCTGGATGACTGAGAATCTGCACAGACATGTCTACTGTCTGCTGTATCAACACTGTTATTTCCTGTGCCGCCATGCTGGTTAGATGAGTGGGGTTAGCCTTGAGGTGTTTCCCAGAGCTTTGTTTTATGGGTGAGTGGGGGCTGAGTTTTTTCTTCTGGGTCAGAATATGAAGAGGTTTGCTAAAGTTTAAGTACTATCTATTTGAAATTATCTTAGAACGGGGTGGGCTTTCAGCCAGAACTCAGTGTGAAGCAGCCATCTTGCCGCACATCTTGCCAGAAGTCCCCATTCAGACTTACTTTTAACTGTCAGCAGTACCAGTTATGTTTGTACTGGCTCTTTATATTGGCATGGTATGTTTTTGAACATTTAAATTATTTTAAGTAATAAACATTTGTGTTTTTATTTTTTTTATGTGGAAATAGATTTCTGCAGTTTTTTAAACATTCAATTAGTCAATCATATAAATAACCAACAGATTATTGATTATTAAAAGCATTAGTTGCAGCCCTAATTTGTAGGATTCTTTAGAGGTCATAATTATTTAATGTCTTTATTATCAATCACTTTATGTTACAGTAGGGAAATATAACTAAATGTAGTGCCTAAGAATTGTTAAGTGAGAGTGAAAAGTAAATAAAACATTAGGTGGAGGCTCTGAGCAGAATGTGGAGAATTTGCCATGCAGTGTACGTATGCAAGTCCTGTTCTTGATAAAATATTTATTTGATTTTACTCCAAAAACAAACAAAAAACTGAATATTTTTACTGGAGAATACATTTTTCAACTGCTAATAGAAGAAGACGCGCTGTATTGATTTTCCTTGTCAACATAAATTCAACTTCAACTTAGAGAATTATTTGGCACCTTTTTACTGCTCTTCCACTACTGTTTGATAAAAAAACAGACTTCAAAAACTGAAAAGTGTCAGACAACCCTAATATTCTGAAGTACAGACTGAGTGCATCCCAGATCCCTTTGAAAGCAGATATGTGCTTGATGAGGCTTCAGAGAAGCCACCGGTGGAAAGCAAAGTGCAGTAATGGCTTTTCAGACTGAGGGCAGTTTGTCACTAACAGAGGCTTTCTAACTAGATATGGGGTGAGATTCAGACCTTCTATAAGTCATACAAAGGAAGAAAATGTCATTATGGAAGAAGCCAGATGAAACTGATCCCAAAACAGAAAGCTCTGTCTCTCTTCAGTTTGTCTCACTCACCCACTCATGTTCTCTTTATGTATTCATGCACTTTTTATTTAGATTTCTTGGGCAGTAACATACATAAATATTGTTTAAATATAGATAACATTAAACATATTTCATATGGACTACATAGGATTATTTGCAGTTGTGATTCAAAACAGGTTAGCAGTAGCTATCTTTAAAGAACTGAAGAGTAGAATCCACTTACAGTTAGTAAATTACATGCTCATTCACCTTGTTACACTACCTGTTGATCTGTGTCCTGTTTTATAGTGTTGATGATTCATGGCAGTGCAGCAGTCAGCACAAAGAGTGCTCTGATAACTTGGTAATCTCCTGACCTGGAATTCACTTAGCACATCTGTGGTCTATTTTGTTGCCAAGTGCAGAGCACAGGTGGGCAGGTAGGAAGCTAATAACTGTGGCCATAGGGTAAAAGTAAAGAAGGATCCTTATCTCATTTATTTTGGCTGATACCTAGCCATTAATGTATGCCCAGATTGAATAAATAAAATATGATTGATATATATAATGAGAGGTCTTTCAATTCAGATGTTATATGAGGGCACTGAAACATGAAAACTGTATGAAGCTGTAAACCTGTGTGTGATCTGTTACACACCATGAGATGGCAACCACATAAATCTGGAGCAAATTGTCAGTGGTCAGCCAATGTGATCTCTCAACTCTGTCTGCCTGCCCCTGACAGTACCATTTATGTTATTTAGTCTATATTTAACTAAATAATCTCCATGTTCTCTCTGACTACCAAACTAGTTGCGCTTTGCAAGAATTTAGATGGTTGAATATATAGTATATACCCATGCACAAAAAGCACATAGGGGCACTCAGACGTGGAACATACATATACAAATAATCACCCACCTCATGTTATATTTAGCAGGCTGTTAGGGTTCTAATGTTCCTTTATGCATACAATCAAGTTTAAGTACAACTCTGTTGTGGGGGGGGAGGCCACTATTCAGGGAAGGACATTGCTAATCAACACTCACTGGCAGTAGCTACAGAGAGTATCAGGGATGGGAGGTATATGGGGGATTATCATGGGTGGCCCATGGAACTCGCTTTCTTTGCTGTACTAATTAGGCACAAAGATGCATCTATAATAGCATTAAGTCACCATCCAGGCCCAACAATCAGACAATGGATAGATACTCAGTCGTGTCATTTAACATGAAGGGCCTTAATTCTCCATCAAAAAACCCCAGGTGCCTGAATTTCTTCACAGGAAGTAGGCAGACATAGCACGATTGCAGGAAATCCGCCTCAGACCGAAAAACATTTCAAGACAGTAGAACAGACTGTACAAAGTATTGGCAGCTGCAGGGAAAGGTTCATGCAGAAAAGCAGTAACAATCATAATAAAATGAAACTTCAACATTGTTATAGAAAAGACTAGCCAAGACTATTAACTATTAAACAGCCAACTCGACAAATCTTCTTGTATAATCAAAACTAGTCAAGACAGCCTCCTCAAGGTCATCACAGCATTTTCTCAGTAACCTAAATTTAGACGATGCCTGGCATCTTCAGAATCCCACAACCAGTGATTATACCTACTTCTCACCTGTCCACAAGATGTTTTCAGTAATCAACTACATTCTAACATCCAACCCACTAACTCTGTCAGTACATACAGTAAATATTCTACTAAGATATCTGTCAGACCATAACCCGGTGTTGGTGGTACTCAGCTACAATTAAAAGATTTCACCTCAGCAACGCAATAGGCTTTATATCTTAAGAAGCGACAAGAAGGGATTACTAAATCAGAAGTGTAATGTTGCAGATCGAGAAGGGAATTAAAAGCACAATACTTTCCAAAGATTGACTAGTCTCTTAGAACCAAGCACCTAGAACTGAACAATCTATTGAAGCAGAGATGGGAGTACTTCATGTACATTTCAAATTCAAATATTACGTAGATGTAGCAAACTGAGGCAACTTGTGGCTCTTACTCTTAAACAACAGGAAAAAGGTAGGGCTACTTCTGCAATCAAATACCCAGAGAAAGGGGTGGTCACATCCCTATCCAACGTAGTAGGGGCCTTTAAATCCTTTTTTCCAATTTATTACTTTCAGAAGCGCAGAAGACAGGGTTGAACTACAAACAAGCTTTATCACAATTTGCTAGCCAGTTTGTCTGCAGCCAAAAACTTGTTGCTCAATCCTGGATTCTTCCACACAATTTGACAGTAGTCAAAGCATAATGCATTATTGGAGATTCTATATCAGGAGCTTTCAGCTGCTAGGATAAATGCATGAAGGTTTATGCCAGATATTTTTTCCCGTGTGATTCCAAATGTTAATTGTGTCACTGAGGCATATTTCTCCTCCTCGTCCTTCCAGTGAGAGAAAGAGCTACTAATGTTGAAAGGAGCCATGGCACACAGGAGCAGCCAGGATGCACTGATTCAGACAGCACACCAGCATGTTACTGATCAGAGAAGGATGATGTGTTTTGGCATAAAAGAAAAATGTATGTGTGTGTAGGATATCTGTGCTCATGTGGAGCTAGTGTGTGTGTGTGTGTGACAGAGACAATGAGAGAGGTGAAGACAGACACAACAGAGAAAAGAAATTTGCTGGCTCTCACCAACTAGCAGAGCTGCTGTTGCTGAATATGGATGAGAGCCAGAGTCCCAAAATAAAGTGTGTGGCTCTCTGCCAGGCATCTCCTGCTTCATGCTGTCTTATATTAGGGGGCTTTTCCCCTGCTCTAAATACCGAGAGACTAAAATCCATTATTCTTAAACTACTAACATGGTATTTACAGTATATGTCTTTGATTTAGAATTATGAACAGGAACTAACAAGTATTGTCATTAGTGACAATATTTTCTTGATTATCGTCATGGCTGCCCAGAAGATTTCAGTTTACTCTCACATGAAAAAACTAGACAGAGTCCACAGCAATGACTGCTCTTAAGCTTGGCACTGAGCTTGAAGCTGAATGCTAACATCAGCATCCTCACATGCTCACAGTCAAAGCATGATGATGTTTAAGTGTAATGTTTACCAGGTTCACTAGTTAGCATGCTAACATTTGCCCATTAGTCCTAAAAAACTAATAGTAGAAAGTCCCTAGGTACATGTAGTTAAGTACTTAAGCACAATTTTGAGGAGGTATGTGTACTTGACATGATTAAACATTAAAATACTGCTTACACATCAATGCATAAATAAGGATTCACCACATGAAAATACTCAGGATTAATATAAAATGGATAAAACTGCCAATTCTGCACATCACACTGAATAACTCATAATGACAACATGAAAACATGTTTATATAAAATGTATTACAAATCAAAACATGAAATCTCTCATTTCCAAAAGTATTCAAACCCTTAATTCAATTCTTAAACCCCATCTGGCAGCAGTTCCAGCTTCCAGTCTTCTTGACTAAGTCTCTATAAATTTCATACACCTGGATTTGGACAGTTAATCCTGTTCTTCCTGCCAGATCCTCTCAAGCTCCACCAGACTGGATGGGAAGTGTCTTTGAACTGCCTAATAACATCTAGAACACAAGGTGTGCAAAAAAGTGAAGGGGTCTGAACACTTTCTGAAAGCCCTGTAACGCCAACGGGGGCCATTCTGCAAAATGGGTCCGGATGCAGGCTTTGTACTCATCATGGACTTTTTGTAATAGTGATGAATTTCTATTTCTATTTAAGTAAATGATCTTCTACCAATGCTACACACTAAGAACAGCTATAGGAATGCAATTCATTTTTTTAGACAAACTTTTAATCCAATGACCATGCTAGATAAAGAGTTAACAGTTATTATTCATCATGTTAGGTTGAATTTTTTAGTCTAGACTGAAATGCTGGGCTGACTGACTCACCAGCACGTCTAAAGACATGCTTCAAGCATTTTTCAATATGCACAAGATAATATAGGCCTTTGTTTCCCCATCAACCACCAGTGTGTTTGATCTGGTCTTATAAATGTTTTATTTTTATTCATGGCTTTGAAGTGCTAAGTAAGTTATTTAACTACAAACAACCCCAGATTGTCCTGGGACCTGCTGCACTGTGAAGGAAAACTGGGCTGATGTCATGACCAGGTTGAATAGTTTGACCCAACAGTGACCTGCAGGATACAGGATACAATCCCTTACACCCTCAAAACCACAATTACAATCTCTCTTTAAGCTACAACTAGTGTTGTTTTCGTCAACGAAAATTATGACTAAATATCGAGATGCAACGAAAATGCTGGTCATGTGACGATGACTATAATTAAATGTATAATGCAATATCGTTGACGAAAAAACAAAACTAAATGTGGTTTACAAAATAAAAACTATGCTAAAATGTGACCACAAAATCACACAAAATGTGTATTGGATGTATTCTTGAGTCTATAAGGCAACAATAATACAATAAGATAACCTTGTTTGAAACGTGTTTGTCTAAGAGAAAATTTTGGTTTTGTCTGTACTACTAGGTACTTATACTATATTGACTGGGTTAAATAGAATTGCATTACTAAAAAGAGACTAAAATACAATTTGACTAAATGTCATCAGTTTTCGTCGACTAAAACTAGATGAAAATAGTCATGGATAATTCTGACTAAAATAAGACTAAAATGCTCAGACTTTTAGTTAACTGAAATTTGACAAGACTACAAAGAGTATGAATGTGACTAAAACTAATAAAAACTAAAATGACAGCTTCACACAAAGAATAAACTAAAACTAAAACAGGCTGGAGAAAACAACTATAGCTACAACCTCACGGGTCAGCAAGTTAATGCTGCTCAGGTGCCATCTATTAAAAGGTGCTACTGAGCAGCATCACTGCCACGGTCTGAACACATGCCACGGTTTGTGGTCATGTGTTCAGGTCTCACTAAAGTCAGTGGTGGAGAGCAGTGAGGAAATAAAGGCAGAGACCCCCAGAGACCACAGGAGTACTACCTCACACCTTGCTCACCTACATTCACAACATCTGTAACTAAGGATGCAGCGATGCCACTTTTTTTCAGACCAAGTATAGTACAAGGATTTCCATTTGAGTACTTGCTGATACAGAGTACCAATACAAATAATTAATAATGCAGTAATAATGTTTCTACTATAAAAATTACAATTACCGTAAAAGTGCATTGACTTTAGAGATGGTTTTTATTTTCATGAGATTTACTTTCTGATTGTGATTAAGATAAATATATAACAGGAGACTGCACAAATTACCTTAAAACTTGTTACGGTAACAAACAGCACTGCCACCATTCCTACTGAATATAACGTAACTGACTGAATGTCTGTAGCCTACTACAGAACATACTTTAATACAGTGGATTTTAATCTTTTGTAGGAGGGTGACCCTCTGTTAGGATGAAATGATTTCATGATCCCTATTCAGAAGGTTGAAATTTAGGAGTGCACAATATCACAGTCAGCAATTTAAATGTTTAATTTAACGAGGCTACATGCTCTTACTTTAATCTAGCTACTGTCTGTGGATTCATCCTGCCCTCTCATTTGCATACAAAGAGCTCATTAGACTCAGCTGTTAACTACATAAAATTAACATTTGTGTTCTTTTCATTCACAACAAGTTGCTACAGTCAGCAGAATGAGCACCATGTGGGTTTAGTGGATGAATGGGACCAGACATTTTGACCGTGGGGAAAGTGAAGACATCGCCTTTCTGCAAGTTTGTTGTGTTCTGCTTGTTCAACAGGTGTTTGATTAATTACTCTCTCCAATACTGTTGGATTTTGATGCACCTATCAAGCACCGACTCCTGAGTAAAATGCAACCTTGTCTCTACTCCACTGTGTGTCTATCAGCGCCCCTCCTTCCCTGTCTCACACAGAGAGACAGAGCAGAGCAGCAAAGCTCGCAGTCAGCTACAGATGATTGTCACTTATTTTAAAATATCCTTCAACTGATGAAATTTCATCCCCACCGTGTGACAACCTGCTTAACCAGCATGAGGTTAATGTTGCCATTAAGTGGTATTGGTGCATAGTATCAGACAACTTTTACCAGTACGAGTACTAAACTGTACCATAGCAACGCTTGGTCCTCCGCTCAAATTAGAGAGTGAACTGTGCCTCTGTCAAGCCCCGTGGCAAATGTGTCCACACTCTCAAAACACAACATAGCAGGCCCACACATCAATGTTTGTAGCCAGTCTCTCTCTCACAATGTGTCAAAGTCAAGCATCAACACCCACAATTATATTTCACATCTACATTTTAGGTGCTATGTTCCAAAGTGAAACAGATAAAGCTTGAATTCACATTAGCAATGCCAGAAATCAGTAACTGCCACAACTCTACTCTTCTTGTATACAACTGAAAACCATGAAAATAACCTATTTAAAAAACTCTCTATATTCCCATCTGGGCCTCACCAAACAAACAATGCTCTTACAGGAAACAGGAAGGGGAGAACTGAGCCCCTCTTTCCTCTACCCTGCTTTTCTTCACATTCTTCCTCTACTCAACCCATCTTACACTCATATTTGAATCCAATGCTTTAGGCCATTTGTCTTTCTCTCCAATCTTACCCCCCAGTCCACTTGCCCTCATTATTTCTTCATACCCAGCTAATGTCCTGGTATGCTGCACCATCATCATCTTCCTGCCTCTCTCCCTCTCTAGCTATCTCTCTTCCACCCATTCTTCAATCCATCTAGAGTCTCCAAAGTCTCAATAGTACTGCTGTACTCAGCATTTAACCACCACTCTTTTTCTCCTCATTCCTCTTCCTAATATTGTCTCTGCTAGTACTAGAATCCACCATGTTCCATTTGCTCCTTTTTGCAATACACATGTATACATCTGCAATCCCCTGCACATTCTCTTCTCTGTATCACAGCAGCACCATGAGGGAAGGATGGTTCATGTCTCTAAAAATGTTTCCTCGATTTCTCTCTCCCCACATCATCTTGCATCTCAATTGGAAGGGATTAAGACAAGAAAAGCCACAAGTGAGGGAAATGCATATAAGAAACTTGGAAAATACCAGCTGATTACTCACACAAGTGAGGGAAACGCCTATATAAAAAAACTTGGAAAATACCAGCTGATTACTCAGGTGCATCAGGCTGATAATGTCACATGTCTAGACAGCACAAAATCACAAACAATGCTCACAACATTATCCTAACAACTCGAGTTCTTTAGAGGCTTTTAAACCATGCGGGACAAACATTTTATCTGCATATCAACTCAGTCTGTTAATTTGCCAAGCAGGCAGTTAGGCCTACCCAATGGCCTGTGATGATACGGAGTGATGGGCTTCACTGCATACAGCAACACCACCTCTAATTTGTCACGGATCACTGAAAGGAATAATTAGACATAATCGCCTCCGTTTCCCGGGTGCTTGCTGTCCTTGCTCTGCAGTGGAATCATACTGTGATAATTGTTAGTCCAGCAGGTGTCTTTGGTTAGAACTAAGGCCAAACATTTACCTTCTTCTTCTCCTCTCTTTTCTAGCCATCTTCTTAAAGGGGGATATGTCTCCAAAGCCTTATTTAGTCTGACTGAGAATAGAACTGAATGTGCCTGTGATAAAATACTTAAAATAAAATCTCCATCATGCCTGGGTCAGCTGGGGTGGAAAGAGATACCAACAACAAATAAGAACACAACTGACTGTTTCACTGTTTGGCCAGCTCACCAGGTGCTGGCCAGATGCAACACTGTGCTAGCTGCTTTATCTACGATGTGACTGTTTAGACAAGTCAACTAAAGAGCGTCTGATCCCACTCAGGAGCTCGGTTAGTGTATTAATAGCAGATGTGTCAGATCCTGAACAGACTAGACACCTGCCAGCTCAGCCTGTGTTCAGGAAGTTGAAGGGGATGGGGAAGATGACAAGGAGCAAATGAACAAGTCATAACAAGCAGTACAGTAGAGGACAAGGCAAATGGAAACACCTTGCACTGAGGTTGATAAACAGATACTGATGTAGAGTCTGGCAGCATGCTCTGAATAACATGCAACACCACTTCTGTCTCCAGCTGATAACACACCAACTGCACTGTAAACTCTGGCTACATATCACAGCAGTGGTGGATGATACAGCTGTAAACAATACAGTAATATTTGTAGTGCTAACAGTGATACATCATGACACTGTTTTATCTTTGGAATGTCAAAAGGCAGAATTGACCAGTAATGTAAGCCTACAAATGCAGCATATTAAAACCATATTTGTTGTTGTAATCTATAGCTGCCAATCTTTTAGCCCAAAATAAATCTAACAAAGAAGAAAAAATGACTTGAGACATGGGACTAGGGCTTGGTATTTTATTTTTTAAGCATTTTTAATGCCTGTGCAAATTTGATACTTGACTTTTGGTAAGGACACCAAAACATTTTTTTTCTTTACTTGTATTGTGTATAAATGGAGTTCAAACACACTACAAAACTGATTTAAATCATCTTTTTGTTAAACAACATGTGTAAATAAATGTCTGTATTTGTGCAAATGGTTCAGCATTTCAATAATCAAAAGATTGTGGGCTGCAGTGATTAGTTAAGGAATTACTGGATTCTCGACAGAACACACAGTATATCAGCAGCTATTCTGACCAATTAGGTCACTTCAAGCAAAAATACTCAACATTTCATTGTTCCAGCTCATAAAACATGAGTTTGCCATGTTTCTCTTATAATACTAAATATTTCTGGGTTTAGTTGTACTGACAAAACAAGTACCGGTAAACTGACATCACCTGAGGCTTTAGACAATTATTACTGGACATTTTGCAATGTTTTTTTGAAGCTGTATAAACCACACACTTCACTGATTAATCAAAAATGAAAATAATACTTTGGTGAAGCCCTGCCCTATACATGGGGCTCACTCAGACTACATTACAAAGATGGAGAACAAATTCATTTCAGATTTATAACCACTTAAGCAGCATTCCTGAAGACAAGCTACCCTTACACTGACATTTACCTAATGCTGGCTACAGTTCCAACTGAACAATGCAGACTGTCTGCTTATCACAATCACCTACCTGTCATTTCAGATACCTCCCTCACAACACGAGCCACACCCCTGTGTTAATGATTCAGAAGTGCACTCTAAGCTTGTCAAGGCCAGGGGGTGTATGAGGTTCTGGGGGAGTTAAAGCAAGTTTCCAAGGCATCAACAGCTACAGACATGTGGCAGCAGGCAAGAGGGCCACCTCTCATACACTGCTCTGTTCCTCAGATGTTTTTGAAAAATCTCTCTATAATAAGAGGGCAAAATGATAGAAACTGCAAAGTAATTAGAGCCGTGTTAGGCAGAAATACAAAGGGTGTCAATGCACCTCCAGAGTTGCATCACAATTTTCAGCTCAAATCCAAAAAATAACTCCCCCCATCATCAGAGTGATGAGTCCCCCACTGTGCAGCCTGCTCTTTCAAGAAAGCATACAGGCCCCCCAACCGTCAGCTTAATTTCACTGAAATAATATACAGTATAAAGAGCACATCTATAACTGTATGCAGAAGACCAAATAATCAATTAGAGAGAAGACTAAGGCAAGAGAAACACAGATGCCATAAGTGTGGACACCTAGATGTTATAGCTATACAAGACATACAGATTCACAAGTTAAACACAAAGCAGAACTAGCAATTTTCCCACAGCGGAACAAGATCCAAGTGTTCCAACATTCCCATCTTCATTCACATGTAACCCTCCACGACAGCCCTCTCTCCTCCTTGAGCTTCAGCTTCACTACATGGTATCTTCTGCTGAGTGTCACCTCACAACGTTTAAGTGGGACACATGCAGGTGCATGCATTCATTGCCTTTGACAGCTTCACAAGGTATACAGGCCCATAACTTGTCAGCCAATTATTTAAGACTGGTTAGTCTATTCAGTGACATCTCACATTTTCATTCTGGTAAATTAAGGCAGTTGCAGCAACACAACTCCATCTTACCAGACCAAGAATCAAAATTTTGTGAACCAGGGATGTCAAGCAGCGACACAGTGGGTCAACCCACACAATTACCCAGTTGTCATGACTTCATTTACAGTGATATTTTTATAATGTTTTACATTAGAAGGTCTTTTGCATCTGTTAAAAAGCCTTGTTAACCAACAACACAAAGCCACTTCTCAACTTGATTCCCCACTCCTTACATACGTGACTTGCAAATATCTTTGGTATGGCAGGTATTGGAAGAGCTCAGCTTGCCAGCGACAGTTAAACAGGTGGTTGTACTGATTCACCTGTTCACTGCCAAGTTTCCATGCAAGTTTTTGTATGTGCAAAGTAAAAACAAATACTTCACGGCTTACTGAGACATTTGAATAAAACTGCGGCTGAAAAGACAGTCACTGTTAATGTTATTAATAATACCTGTGCTTTTTCTACCATGACAAGTCAAAATATCTGCTATGAAAGAAGCCGACTGCAACCTAAAGGAGCACACTGAGTATGTTTATTAGGGATGGGGTTCATAGCATTTTATCAAATGTGAATCCTTTTTGTAACAAATGCAAATCTTTAAGTTTGTTTAAAAAAAAAACAGCATAGTGTTTTATTTAACTTAGTGCATAAAGTCACATAATACAGTGCAATACCAGTGACAAGCTGAGGCTGAGCACCCGTCTTTCAAAGATGCCACATGTTGGATAGTATGAGAATGTGAATACGGGATTTGTTTAGCCAAGGAGCTTAACCGGTCCAGGTATTTTAACAACTGGTAACTAGAGAACCAAAATGGAACCAACAATAAGAGCCCTCCCTATTAGAGAAGAAATGTAAAGGAAACACTAATTGTAGCTTGGCTTTGAAGTTCCTTATTTTAAGATTTCTAGAAAGGAACAATGTTCTGATGCAATAATACCAACTAATAACGAGTGAAACCAAATGTTTCTCTAAATGGAGGATAACATCAGCTAAAGGGTTTTACCAGAATTCTTGGTAATCGTGTTACTCCTGCAGCTCAACAAACTACATTCAAACTGTGGTTTCCATCCAGCTGCCATACATCAACCTTCCTGATGAATTTGTTTGTCCACACACAATTTCTCCAAACCATCAGTCTGTCAGTCTGGAATGCTGAATTATGCAACACATTCCATAGTATTTGCAAACACCTCTGACATTTTTAAGTGACTAGAAAAACGTCATCCTGGAGTGTGCATTTCAATGAGTATGCCTGTACATGCACATCTGGTCTGTCATTAAAAAAATGCATGTGGCACAAAACAACTGGAGCTCAAGGATAACTACAGGCAGTTGTAGCTAGAAGGTCAATGTGCTGCCTACATTTACAAGAACTCTAAATTATGTCACTGAATATTTTACATGCACAGTCTATATCCATTCAAAAAGTCTTCGCCCGACTGATTTGTAATATTAGCAGCACCTGTCACTCAAGAACATAACTCTTCATTTAGCCTAATATACTCTCCCATTCTCCCATTGGTTGCGTTGATTAAAATGTTATCAAATCAGTACTACCTGACAGTTAAAACCCATGAAACAAACTCCTGGAAATGGAAATGATAAAGTATAAATACTGAAGTTAAACCACATAACATTTTGTAAAAGCAATGTCCCAGCTATTTTGTTTCCACTGAACCTGGTGAAGAAGTAATAGCCAGCAGGGACACTGAAGGCTGTCTATGACACATCTGAGTTACTGAGTCACCAGGACCAATGTTTTATCTATTCATAAGATCAACCAAAACAAGCACAGATAGAAGGGGTTGTGATTTACATGTTTTCACAGAGCAGATTACTTACTCACACAGGGAATGCATTTGTTTTTTAGAACTCATGGTAGCCATGCAGCATCACTAGATATATAGAAAATGTATTTTCACGACATGACACTAAAGGTGAATCCCAGTTCCCCTAATTGCATCCATGCTTCCCTCACTTGCATCTTTTCTTTGGGTCTTAGTCCCGTCCATGTAAGACACAAGGAAAAGATACAAGGATAAACTGTGAGGAGACAGGAAGCCAAGAATCACATTTTAACTTTCCTCCGATCCTTCAAGTCATATATCCAACAACAAACTGATTTCCGATAAAGGGGCGTGTCAATCCGTAACAGATTTCTGCGAAGGATGCACTCGTGTATCTTCATTTATAGCCAAGCAGCCTCCTCACTCCTTGGTCCTTCATCATGCCAGACTGGAATGACTTCTGGATAAAGTGAGGGCCAGGGGCCAAGGAACATGGGGTAGGACTAGATAAGTCTGACTTCTTCCTACTCCATTCAAGCATGTAATAGGTATAAGCAAATTGATATTGGATTGTGTGTAAAAATGTATGTTGTTATATCAACTGTTTTATATGCTTGAAAGAATAAATCAAATCAAATCAAACAATAAAGTAAAGAAACTGGGATTCACTTTAAGTGTTTCATTCTGAGACAAACATAAATCATGAAGTAACAACTACACAAGGTAGGGCTGGGTGACGTGGCAAAATATTTCATCACAATTTTTGTTCATATCAGTCGATATCGATAATTATCATGAAATAATTCAAATTGTTATTTATCGTTATTTGATTGCTTCACTGTACAGCACAAAGGCACATCTTAATCCAATAATACAACCAAACTTTGGGTCATGACCCAAAATGGGTTACAGACCCATTTTTATTAGGTCCCTATTTGGCAGAGTAAAATGCATAACATGCTATGATTTGCAAATTCATTTTCTAAATCAAAATAGAAGAAAAACACTTTTTCTACACAGGTCTGTTCAGCTCAAATGCTGTGTGCAAGTCTCTCTCTCATATCAGCAGGCCTCGACTGGCCATCAAAGTTCAGGAATTCTCCCAGTGGCCCAATAACTTTTTCTCCCAAACTGCTTAGACATTATACAGCCTACAGGTCGGCTGCAGCGACACTGCTGGTGCAGCCTTAAGAGCAGTGAGAGCTGCTGCTTTCACACCTGCGAAGTAGATGTTGTAGCAAATGAAACTGACAGATAGAAAACCTGTGCTGCAGAAAAGGAGTGACAGAAAAAGAAAACTGACTTGTTGGCTGATGCTAAGTGCACAAAAATGATCAAAATAGTTGCTAATTCAGTGTAGGTGCATGACAGTGCAGCCAGACCTATCTGTACCACTAATCTGAGCCAGGAAAGTTTGTGTGTGTGTGTGTGTGTTTCTGGGGTCATCGGGAGTCCTGTTAAAGTCAGAGGTTAGCAAACGATCAGACAAGGTGGAATTTTTTTTTTATAGCAAATTTTAAGGCCAACGTTTACAACCCCAAACCAAAATAAGGTGGTATATAAAATCAAAAACAGAAAATAGTGATCTGTAAATCATCTGTGTCCTGTATCATACTGAAAACAAAACAGAAGCACATTATTTGAGGTGATACCTGATCAATTTTATTCTTTTACAATATAACCACTCACTTCAATTCTGATGCCTGCAACATATTCCAAAAAAGTTGGGACAGTAAAGCATTTAGAATGGTGGGATGTCCCACCTTTTTCTGATTTATGGTTGTATACGTTCACAAATTTTATTGTATGGGATTAAAGTAACAAAACGAGACACACACTTTGATCTGCATGGTGGGATGGTGTTCTCAAAGGTGTTTGTCTTGGAGATATCCAATATAATCCTACACTGCTGATTTTCATTTCTTTTTTGCTGGATGGAGTTTGATGGTTTCAGCCTCCTTCTCTCTGCCATTTGTCAGCTGTACGTGTGCCCACTGAGGAGTCTGACAGGCAGTCAGGGAAGAAAAGTGTGCACGCATTACATTTTTTCTTTCAATAATGGTAATAAGCAAATGTGCATGCGTTATACTGTTTCAACCCTAAATGAGAGAGACCAAATTTCTTTTTTGGTTCTTGAGCTGAAAAGGTTTGGGAACCCCTACAATAATATAATATACATTAATGTTAAATGTGCCGTTCTGCATAATGACTACTTTTACTTTTGGTATTTTAAGTATATTTTGATGCTATTACTTTTGTACTTTTACCTAAGTAACATTTTGAGTGCAGGATTTTTACTTGTAACAAGAGCCTTTTTACACTGTGATATTCCTTGTACATAAGTAAAAAAAAAAGACCACTTCTTCCACCACTGTTCAGCCATGGTGATATAAATGCGAATTTATTATTTCCTGCTTAAATTTATTTTGCCACAAATCAAAAAGATGATAACTGCTGGAACAGAATTACTTTGTATTTCTGGATGCACACTACTTAAATTAATTAATAAATAAATCAATACATTTATTTTACTTGCATTGTTATTGTCACGTGATATGAAATGATACAGTGAAATTAAGAGTTCATAGATCATACTCAACTACCTCCTTTCCTGTGCTATAAGCAATGTCCCTTATTAGCAGTATATCGAAGTCTATCATTTTCCTAGCGTTTAAATTTTACATCACAATGAGTAACATACAGTGGGTATGGAAAGTATTCAGACCCCCTTAAATTTTTCACTCTGTTATATTGCAGCCATATGCTAAAATCATTTAAGTTCATTTTTTTCCTCATTAATGTACACACAGCACCCCATATTGACAGAAAAACACAGAATTTTTGACATTTTTGCAGATTTATTAAAAAAGAAAAACTGAAATATCACATGGTCATAAGTATTCAGACCCTTTGCTGTGACACTCATATATTTAACTTAGGTACTGTCCATTTCTTCTGATCATCCCTCAGATGGTTCTACACCTTCATTTGAGTCCAACTGTGTTTGATTATACTGATTGGACGTGATTAGGAAAGCCACACACCTGTCTATATAAGACCCTACAGCTCACAGTGCATGTCAGAGCAAATGAGAATCATGAGGTCAAAGGAACTGCCTGAAGAGCTCAGAGACAGAATTGTGACAAGGCACAGATCTGGCCAAGGTTACAAAAAAATTTCTGCTGCACTTAAGGTTCCTAAGAGCACAGTGGCCTCCATAACCCTTAAATGGAAGACGTTTGGGACGACCAGAACCCTTCCTAGAGCTGGCCGTCCGACCAAACTGAGCTATCGGGGGAGAAGAGCCTTGGTGAGAGAGGTACAGAAGAACCCAAAGATGACTGTGGCTGAACTCCAGAGATGCAGTCGGGAGATGGGAGAAAGTTGTAAAAAGTCAACCATCACTGCAGCCCTCCACCAGTCAGGGCTTTATGGCAGAGTGGCCTGATGGAAGCCTCTCCTCAGTGCAAGACACATGAAAGCCCACATGGAGTTTGCTAAAAAACACCTGAAGGACTCCAAGATGGTGAGAAATAAGATTCTCTGGTCTGATGAGACCAAGATAGAACTTTTTGGCCTTAATTCTAAGCGGTATGTGTGGAGAAAACCAGGCACTGCTCATCACCTGTCCAATACAGTCCCAACAGTGAAGCATGGTGGTGGCAGCATCATGCTATGGGGGTGTTTTTCAGCTGCAGGGACAGGACGACTGGTTGCAATCGAGGGAAGGATGAATGCGGCCAAGTACAGGGATATCCTGGACGAAAACCTTCTCCAGAGTGCTCAGGACCTCAGACTGGGCCGAAGGTTCACCTTCAAACAAGACAATGACCCTAAGCACACAGCTAAAATAATTGTTGCATCATTCCCAAAAAGACTCATGGCTGTATTAGCTCAAAAGGGGGCTTCTACTAAATACTGAGCAAAGGGTCTGAATGCTTATGACCATGTGATATTTCAGTTTTTCTTTTTTAATAAATCTGCAAAAATGTCAACAATTCTGTTTTTCTGTCAATATGGGATGCTGTGTGTACATTGAGGAAAAAAATGAACTTAAATGATTTTAGCATATGGCTGCAATATAACAAAGAGTGAAAAATTTAAGGGGGTCTGAATACTTTCCGTACCCACTGTATGCCAGTCTTCGAGTGGTGTGAACTAGATGAACAAGTTCTAATCACAGTCAACCAGTCTGTATCAACACAGAACTGCATAATCACTGCATCCTGCCTCTCTCGCATCCTCTCCTAGCCCATTTCAAACAATACCATGGATTAACTGTTCTTCCCATCTACTGGCAGCAGGCAACAGTAACCAGGACTGTAATTAAAGGCCCCTCTGGCTGCTCTCTAGAGACAGTTCTGATACCCTCTTGGTGCAGATGCCAAGGCCCGCTAAACAGCTCTGCAAAGCAAAGGCACACAGAGTGGTAAAATGGTGGATATGGGTCACTTATGGCTACTTAGAGATAGGAATTATTTTGTGAATCAGTGGCTTTCCATCAGATAAAGACTTAGTGCATAACATGTTGAACCTGCTAATACAAACTTTAACCTGTCTCTACTATTAGTTGGTCCATGACAATAAGAAATCACCTAAAATACTAATTATCACCAATTGCACTAAAATTTATCCTGCCATCAGTGCAATTCCCGAGGAAAGAAATACAAAGACAAGGAACGTGGTTCTTAATTACTGTGCCCACAAACACACTTTTTCTTCTGTTACACATCCAAGTACTGTACTGTGTCTAGTTGTTAAAGAATTGTACTACCTTTACTAGGAAATGATAAGTAAACTCTTCTGTGGTCTGGACTGCACATGTACAAACAGTAAGTACTTTCCTCTCATGTCATTCATTTTTAGAGCAACAAACATATGGTTAATAGCTCTGAAACCACCTCATCACAAGCCCGACAACAGCTCCGGCAACATTTATCTAAACTGTACTGTGGTGCACAGAAGCATACCAGCAAAAAAAAAAAAAAAGAAATGGCTCCAAGTCCCCTCAACACAACACCTGCAGAGGCCTACGATTGTATTACCACAGCAAGAAGTAGTATGTTACCTGTGCAATTATGATCAGTGCCTTGTGAGGACACCACAAACACACACAACCACCTGGAAAAGTGTGGACTGTTAGGCCGCCTAAACAGCTTTGCTCAGCACAATGAAGTATTGTGAGGTGCATATGAACAGTGCATCAGTGAAGGCAGGTTTATCAAAAAGAATGTTTCTTCTGTATAGAGTTGCTAGATATCAGGTTGATCAGCCACCCCTATGGTTCTTTATAATATACAGGGCTGATTAATATAGCCATAGTTTACAATACATCAGTGAAAGTAGTCTTGTTGAGGACTGCACTGCTATTAATATTGGTGCTGATTTTAACATTTTTTTAAATGGACATGTGGTCTTTTGCAGAAGCCAGCATGGTCAAACGTTAACTAGAATACTAACTTGGAGCACACTGCAACTGGACTGTGTAATACCAGAAACAAAAACATTTCATCCAAAAGCATCAACCAGCAATCAACATGGCAAGCAGATGCCTTTTACAATGATCCACAACTGTATTTTCCAAGGTATGAGCACTCACCATACATCAGGTAGCTACTTTTTCAATGCAAGTGCTGATTCCTTACATTCAACAGCAAAACATTACCTTTTCATTGGCCTAATTTGATGAATATACTACAAGCATGTTTTTCTAAAAGCCAAAAAAATAAATACACTTCCTCTAATAAAAGGATGTGAAGTTCTAAAATTTTAAATGTTGTCCAAACACAAGCAAAACTGTCAGAATTTGAATCAGCTGCTACAGATACATACATATTTCAGTCAAATTTGACTTTGTAACATCAGTGTTGAAGGCAATGGATAAAGCAATTATTTATCATAACCTGGAATTTCAGTGAACTAATAAATCATTTCATCCTGGGACAAATATTTGGTGTTGATCTTCCCGCCATCACTGAGCTCCAAGATAAGATTAAGTTTCCACTGCCTTCACAGGGGTGCTACACAGGCTTCATGCAGTGAACCTTTAGTGTAAGCACTTGCCCAAACAGCACAGGGCAGCACTGAAGAGCAGTATACTACTTCTTTCACTGTCCATGCTTAAACATACTGTATCAACATTCTTAAGATGAGTGAGTATGTGTGGGTCTATGTGTGAAGTTCAATTTTTAAAAAGTAACCAAAATTTCCTCATTGCCTCTGTCAAGCGTTGTAGATTTGTGAGAACAGAGACTCAAAAAGGGGATGTAAATAAAACCTAAAATAAGACAGTCTTTGAAAGCATTCTTTACGCACAACTAATTCTAAAACTGCTTTCAGACTCCTTCAAGTTTAGTGCCACATGAACCACAACAATGGCTGACAAACAAGCTTAGCTGGGCACATATCTCATCATCCATTTCAAGTGCTGGAAATAGTCTCATGTTTCTGCCATCACTGAAGTTACCTGATGTGAAAGATATATCAGTCATGAGGACACTCAATCGGTCTGTCTGCACAGCCCTCACAGCAAATCAATGAGCCAGTTAATTTAGTGTAATGGGACACCCATGGACAGTACAGCTGACCTTGTAGCACATGGTCTATGGCAACCTGCAAAATTATCAGTGGCAAGTACTGCTACAAGCATACTACTAGAATACACAGCTTGATAGGTAAAACAACTGCAAATCTGAGCATTCAATCTTGCACAGGGCCCTGGCACATTACTGACTGTAGTTCTGAACTGAAGGTTTCTAAACCTAAAACAGGCTGTGGTGAACACATGTTCCAAGTTCTGTAAGCAAACCACAGCAAGTAACAGCGACGTGTGAAACAGGTGCTAGACACACTGCCAAACACTGTTCTGTAGCTGTGACTCTGATAAAGGAGGGCAGTCAAGGAAAGTAGACTGGACACCAAGATGGCACTGCAGGTAATAAGCAGGGTCTTTCCAAAGAAAACTGTCAACAAATCATACAAGATAAAAAAGGATTACTGTGCTTGGGTAAAGACAATATGGTTTCATAAATATTGCCCACATCCTGTCCTATGGCAGCGCACTATAACTCTTCTGTCATGTCCTACTTAACATTGTGATTCACTGCATTACTTATGTATTGTTCAACAGCCTACATGTTTTGCATACCTACGGCTGGAGCATCATACTCATCACCCAGCAGTATTTCTGGTGCAGAGTATGCCAGAGATCCACAGCTGGTTGTCAGCTTTTTTCCAGGTTGAAACTTGTTACTGAATCCAAAGTCAGTGAGCTTGACCAGCCCTTGTTTCTCAAAGAACACCACATTCTCTGGCTTGAGGTCCCTGTGCACCACATGCAGCCGATGACAGTATGAGATAGCATGAACAATCTGGGCAAAATATTTCTTAGCCAGCTCTTCATTCAGACCCTCCTCATGTTTCATGATGTAGTCAAACATATCCCCTCCATCACCTAATTCCAAGATGAGGTAAAGTTTGGTTTGAGTGTCTATCACTTCATACAGGCGCACAATGTTGGGATGCTGGACCAGCTTCATGCAGCGAACTTCCTGGAAAAGGTGACCTGTAGCCACGGTGTCCAGTTTAGTCTTGTCAATAACTTTCACTGCCACTTTCTCCCCTGTGAAGACATGGCGCGCCAGCTTGACTACCGCAAAGTGGCCACGGCCCAGCGTTTTGTCCAGGTCATACAGGCCAGCAATCTTGCCATCATAGCCCCGCTTGAAGCCTGCCATAGCTGGAGAGGGTGAGGGGGAGAGGGGAGCCCCCGCTGTAGGCAGGGGCAGGTTGGATGAGTCGTGTGGGTCCAGCTTATTTCAGTTCATCAAGGGCTGAAGGAGAAACCCATGGCTCCAACTCCCTATATGACATAACACACCCAAAATTACAACTGATTACAGCACAGCAGCTAAGCTGATCATAAGAACTGAATAGGATATAAATGGGTCCAAAAACAATTTTAAGCGTTCCGTGTTCCACCTATTGTAATACTAATGCATCCGCCCACTCCCTTATTCTAAGCAATGTGCAGAATAAAGGCTGTGGCTACAACGTTAATGCAAAATCGGGTAAATTGGTTCCATATTGCGTATTGTTCAAATAGTTTTCAAAGATAGCACGCAATTTAAAGCGCAAAAATTGCATTCATGGACAGAAGTTTGTTGAATATTCAGTGGAAGCGCTGGGCTTGTTTTGACAGAATGGCTGCTGCACTAACCTTAGCCAATTTACCCTGATGCGCTGCCTCGTGCGGCTACAATAAACCAAACTATTCTAAAACTAATATTAGAAGCTTCCCATGGTCGTGCGTATATTCATTTGTTCTACTGTAACATTGGAGTTGGACAGCCTATCGTTAGTCCACAAGCCAGTAGCATAACGGGCCCCGAGGAGACACAACCAACTAAGGCTAGCCTAACGTTATCAGGGGCTAGCTCGTTGTTCATTGATTGATCAGCGTTAGCTTTCTTACTGACTGACGTTAACTGCGTTCCTTCTGTAACGCTAGGTCGTTACCCGCTTATTTACAAACCAACGCGAAAATAATCTCTACACAAAACACACTTAGCTGTAACAGAGCTCTGACCACGCAGGTAAACAGGTGCAGCGTCAAATATCACACAGCTAACCATAGTTAGCATGTAGCAAGCTAAAGTTACTAACGCTAGGGCTCGCTCAGCTTACCTCTCCACCTTCTCTGCGGTAAACATAAAGCCCGGAGTCCGGTCTTCGCCGGCTACCTTGGGCCCTTCGGGTTTTGTCTAATGACGGCTATTACAAGTAATGAGACGAGGATAGTACAGCCTCTTCGAAGTGACGGAGGCACCTCAGATGGTGCCTATGCCCATGGCTCATCTGTAAAACAAGACATAACATCGTCGGCAGCCCTAATCGGAACGGTTGTATCCTCCCAGCCGAGGCGGTAGGACTATGATGCTGCCTTCATGTGCTGAAAAAGAGTCGAGATTTCCGATACGCTCATATTTTCCCGGGATTGCTATAGGACAGTATATGCGTGCTCAAAAAATATTTCCGCTATTCAAGAGATAGGCATGAGAAGACATAACTTACAGAGCATTTTTCTCACAACCCTATCATAAGATGAACTGGCTTTTTGAAGTGCCAAAACAGCTATTTAACAAGTCTTTTGTTCATTTGACTTTGATAACATCATTATTATTGTTATTTTTAAAAACACTTACAAGAGACACAGATACTGTATGTTTATTATAAATTTGGGCGCTCAGTCATATTCTTACGAGGGCCACGTGAAGGCAGCATAAGAGCATCACCGAGAGTTGCTCTTGACGTCAAAGGTGCTGAACAATTTCCACAACAGTAAATAATATAAATATCTGATTGATAATGACAAATTTGTCTTAATGAAAGGGAAAGTTTCTAACTGGTATAAACATATGAATATTATAACATGCAGTATGTCGTTCCAATAATCTATAACTTATTAAACGTGCATCAACATCCAACAAGATTTGAGATGTAATGATCAACTTTCAATATCTGTCATCTATAGCCTGCTACAATATTTCCATACAGCCAACGTTTTTATGCGGTGGAACCACTGTCTGTCATTATTAAATTGTGTTCCCAATAACCAGCCTACAGTGACATCTAGTGACAGCCAAAACATTTGGTTTTGGCCTTGGACTTAACAGGAAGTGAATATGCCTCTTCCTTGTGTTATTTTCCGTTACTTAAAAAGAATAATGTAATTTCACACACAAAACATGTGTACTTAACAGTTTATATAATTTCATTTTTTGTATAACATGACCAAGTGTCTTTTTTTACCTAGTGGTTTTGTCCTGTATTTATGGTAGTGAGCATTAAAATAATTTACAGGATATCATTTTAATTTTGACCAGTAAAAGTACTGTGCACAACAAAATGGACATGGGGAAATGTATTCTAACAGCAGAAAATACAGGTCTGACACTTGCATGTGGTCACAAGATAAATCTGAGGGATGTGAGATGAGAAAAAGGAAGCCACATAAAGATACAGAGGCTAATTTTTTGAGACAGTTTTCATTCTCAAAACTTAATTTGTCAAGAAACATTTATACATACAGTGCAAAACTGGGATATTAAAAGTATTCTTATCTAGTTTCTGTCCCTACAGAAAAGCAGGAAGAGGCAATGTTAGATGACTTTTCAACTTACTGCTGGATTTTTCACACGGTACAGATTGCAGTTATACCTGGCTGAGCTCCAGTCACATAGCCTGTCCACCAATCTGTGATCTGAGTTAGCAAGCTTTCAGTACTATTAACAAGATAGTACAGTCAACTGTCAGAAAATAAAGGCTTGACAAACCACACTGCCAGTTGTCACCTGTTTTTCTTTTTCCAAACTCAAGATGGGAGTGTTGTTTTGTGTTTGATTTGGAACCAGAGTGTACTTTACACAGACCTCAACATAGTAACTGGGTCTCTGGAGATTCACGAGAGTTTGATGGAAGAAATACTGGATGGATGCTAATGGATACTCTTTAGCTAAACAATCTCATAGTTCATCATTATTACATTTGTCAAACGACCCATTGCACTCTGGGACTACATTTACTTTGCACCCTTTTTTCATTGTCATCACTAAGAATTTTCAGACATATACAGGTGTGTGTCACAATTTCTCAATTAATGCTGTCGTGATTTACAGTGGCAAGAAAAAGTATGTGAACCTTTTGGAATTTCATGGTTTTCTGCATCAATTTGTCATAAAATATGGTCTGATCTTCATCTAAGTCGAGTACTGACAAATATAATGTGCCTAATATAACAACACAAAAATATTCTGATGTTTCATGTCTTTATTGAAGACACTCATTCAACATTCAAAATGGCGTTGGAAAAAGTAAGTGAACCCCTGGAATTAATAACTGGTTGACGCCCCTTGGCAGCAATAACCTCAACCAGGAGCTTCCTGTAGCTGTGGATCAGACCTGCACATCGTTCAGGAGGAATTTTAGCCCATTCTTCCTGTAGAACTGCTTTAGCTCGGTCATATTCTTTGGATGTCTCCTGTGTATGGATCTCTTCAAGTCATTCCATAGCATTTCCATTGGGTTGAGGTCTGGACTCTGACTTGGCCACTCCAAAAGGCAGATTTTGTTTTTTTGTTGTGGACAATGATGCCTTCAAATCTTTGGCTGTCAATCGGGGTTGTTTCTTAACCTCATTGATGAGTCTTCGTTGTGCTCTTGGGGTCATTTTGTTGAAGAAGAAGAAGAAGAAGAAACTTTATTTTATTGTCATTGTAACATTGACACAAAATTTTGTGTGGAGCCGAGGGCCCCGGGCCACTGCATGCATACGTGCCGCCATCATGGGCAACTTGACTGGACGCCCACCTCTTGGTAGAGTAGCCACAGTCCCAAAGTGTCTCCATTTGTAGATCATTTGCCTAACTGTAAACTGGTGAATTTTTGTAAACTGTAAACTGGTGATAAAAACCATTCAAACCTCAAAAGGTTTGAATGGTTTTTATCAAAGTAGCTCTCGTCCACACCTCCAAACTCATTTTCTTAACAAGACTCCAGGTGTGCTAATACCTGTCTCCAATTAGCTTTTTTGAGGTCATTAACTCAAGGGTTCACATACTTTTCCCACTAGCACTATGACATTTTTTATGGCTGTTCTCAATAAAGACATGAAACAGGATTTTTTGTGTTATATTAGGCGCGTTATATTCATCAGTACTCTTGACTTAGATGAAGATCAGATCACATTTTATGACAAATTAATGCAGAAAACCATGAAATTCCAAAAGGTTCACATCCCTTTTCTTCTGATGTTTCATGTCTTTATTGAAGACACTCATTCAACATTCAAAATGGCGTTGGAAAAAGTAAGTGAACCCCTGGAATTAATAACTGGTTGACGCCCCTTGGCAGCAATAACCTCAACCAGGAGCTTCCTGTAGCTGTGGATCAGACCTGCAAAATGGACACCAATGAAACAGCACAGATGAGTGGTGATCAAACAGAGGGAGCTCCAGCCTACAGAGATTGTTTCCAGGTGGTTTCCCAATCAGGTACTGACCAGGCCCAGCCCACACCCAAGAGAGGTGTGGCTGTAAGTCACTGGGGAGAAGCAGGACCCAAGAGACTGAATGATGGAGGGTGAGGCAGACAATGGTGAATCATATGCAACTCAAAAGGAGAAACAAAGTTAGTCTGTGATCTGCCACTGGAGAACAAAAAGAACCGCACTCCAAAACTGCAGCCCAGCAAGAAAAAAAAATCTTCAGACTTTACATCT
>NW_018127996.1:1060717-1068136 GCF_001952655.1 Monopterus albus
ATAGAGAGAGAGAGAGAGAGAGAGAGAGAGAGAGAGAGAGAGAGGAAAACAAAACAATGGTGCCCACTGCAACAGAACACAAAAATGCTGGAAGAGGAAAAATGGGCAGTAGAGAAAAAAAATAAAAATAAAAAACCAACAGGCAGGCTTCTGAAATCCAACAGGTAGCACAAGGACATAGTCAAAGGCAAAAATCAGGTCCAAAAACAGTAAGGCTCAGTAACTGGATCACTAATGGGTGTCAGGCAGACAGTGAGAAGGCCAGTGCCAGGTGCTGGATCAAAAGGGTGGTGCCAGTAGGACAACAACCCAGCAAGGTTGAGGATTAGTAAAGATGGAGATAAGTCATAGGTGAGTGGCATTAACCAGCTGTCCAGAATCAGTCACTGATTGGTAATAGTAAAGCTGGAGAGAGTTAGCCAGTGAAAACCAGGAAGCTCCTTTCACATTAAGTCTCTGACAGGAAATCAGGAGCAGAACATGACAATCTCCACATACTTACCATGTTATTTATATTCTTTATACCAGAAGCATTAATGAAGGTCATCCATGTGTGCATTTACTTCATCTGTGGCTTATTTCAGCAAAATGTTAACTGCAGTGAACTTTTTTTTTTCCACAAAAGCCATGTAGGAAAGCACAGATGGAAATGATAAAATGAATGACTGAATAGGAGAGAAACATAATTCAAATTATTAGTAACACCTGTGCTTTTCCTAAAGCACCAAGTAGAAATGTCTGCTGTGAAAAGGATCTAACGCCTTCAATATCAACATGGTTCTGACTCTCCTCTCATTAAGAAATAGATTTGAAAAATTGTTGATAGCATACTGTACTGTCATGTTTTACAGTTTGATTTTTTTTAAAAGCATATCAGACTTGATTGTGAAGTGTCTGAAAAGAAAGTTAAAAGGGAGATGTATTAGTCAGAAGAGTTGGGCTTTTTTACTGTTACTTATGTGAATATCACAAGGAAAATGTATAAATAACTCCAGATATGTGCTGCAACTATCACTTGATCCAAAACTGTTGGAAAAGAATGTTAAGAGTGAGATGCATCATTTGGCAGATTTGATTTGCTGATTGTGAGTAGGCCTGTCACACTGAAAGTGTAAGATAACTCCAGATATGTGCTGGAAACATTACTTGATTATTTGGCAGAGCTGCTGTGATTTGCATCAACATCTTTTTAAAAAGCCATTATGACTGTTATACATACAGTATGCTATTTGTGTGTGTGTATGTTTCTGTTCAAATCTATTGTTTTGGCCATTCATAATAGATGCATTCATAATAGCATGCACAAGCTTTTGTACATGTCACAATTAATATTTAATTTGTTCTTATTTTTTATTTTGGATGTTATTTTCAAATGTGCATGTGGGTCTTTTTTGTCCTTATGTAGTCATACTAGAAAAGTGATTTTTTTTTTAATCAACTTATTTTCATCCTCTTATTATTGTTGTTTTTTTATGTTTGCTTTTGTATTCATGTAGGCTTCTTGACATGTTTCATATTTATTATTAGTTATACTCTATTCTTAGCTGTCAGATAAAAAGTGCATAAAAAGTAGACTACTGTATTTATTATACATAATTGCCTGTTTCATTAATGTGCCACTTTATACTTAAACCTTACTGCCTTTCAGAGCAAAATATTGTACTCTTTCAATACATCTCCCTCGCATCTATAGTATGTGCCAGCCGTATACTTATCTTATGATTTTAATACTCTATGATGAATATATACATCAAGATGTTCTAATAGCCTAGAATAAATGAGGCTACCCAACAGCGCCAACTCAGTTACATTAAAATCCTGACATCAATGTGTCAGTAATGTCCTATATATAACACTATTGTATTGTTATAACACTGAAAGGGGCGATTCTACATATTGAGCTGGGGGCGGAGAGCACCTGGCGGTATCCCCCATAATGCCCATCTGGGCAGGCTGTATGTAGTTGTGGGTTTTGGCAGGGGTTATGTTCCCTGGCTGTGTTTAATAATAAAAACGGGTCCAAGGAGCCACAAATAGGCAGCTTCTGTCTCCTGCTTCTTCTTTCATTCAGCTTACATTACAATACTGTACTTTAGAGTAAATACATTTTTTGTTTTACTTACATACTTACTACTTGCTATTGCTTTTACTCATGTAGACAATGAGAATACGTTTTCCATGACTGTCACATTAATAAGCACAAAATGTAACGATTATCTATGGCACATGTGTCATCGCGTGATCTGAGCGCGGGATTTCCCTGGGCGGTGGGTGGAGACTGGACAGAGCAGAGAGGAGTCAGTATGCATGCAGTTGATCTCTCTGCCTTTCTGACAGCTAGGCTAGCTTGTGAACAACGCTAAAAAGCCCCGGCTGTGTTTTGGAGAACCTAATGACTGAACACACCGCTGTTTTTGCTGATATTCTCCGTGTCCGCCGGTATCATTCTTTTCAATTCCTCCTTATGCCAGTGCTCCAGTTCAGGATCGTCTCTGCAAAATACTGGGGTAGTGATGCTGCCCGAGTGAGCTAACCTTTCAACTGTCTTCAGGGACAAAAGCAACATTTTCATTGAGCCCAAAGGTAGGAATTATTGTACAGATAAGGTTTTAATTAGTTTCTTTGGCACATAATATTGTTCTTGTATCGATAAATTTCTTTTAGCTTCACTGTCACTGGGCATGCCTTTGCAGGTGTCGGTATATCACAGAAAAGAGTGTGTCCAGCAGCAGTCTCTTAAGAAAGACTCCACCAGCTGATATACAGACAGGCTACCTATAGGGCTGAATGAAAGAATAGCCTAATGTGTTTGAAAACTGTGCATGATTAAGTAGAATCCGCATTTCCAGTGTCCCAGTACTTGCTTCGAGTAAATGGAAATACATTATTATCATACTGTAAACGTTAATATAGTTGAGCACATTTTCAAATATATTAAAATATCACTGATAAGAACACCGGTATCAAACTACAGTGATCCTTAGACTACATGATAATAGTATCTACCATGTAGTCTTTTGATGTACTGTAAGCCCTAAACAGTATAGTTCAACTCAAGTCCACAAATTAAAAGGTGAGTAAACTGAGTTTTTGTGGATACACAACACTGCATCCAAGTATGTGTACCCAGCTCTCTAGTGTGTATGATGTAATGTTAATTTTAATAGTGTCTGAGGCACAAATCTAGGATTTTAAATTAGAATTTGTCACTTTGTTCCAGTGTATGCTGTAAATTTACAGTTTGAGCATAAAACCAGGCTCTTGACTACAGTGTTCTTGTCTGTTACACATGAAAAACATCCTTCATGTGAGGTATTTATGGTCCATCAGCTCCCAGACTGGATGTTATTTTATGTCCTTCCACATGCTTTTCTGACTCAAAGATCTGTAGTTATGGAAAACGTCCCAAAATCTCCTGAAATGAGAATGTGTCAGTTAATTTACATGCAGTGTGTTTTAATCCCACTACTATGTAAACAAGGAGCCAAAACTTGCACAATACCTTTTCTAGGCTGTTGCCTAATCATACAAGGGCAATTTGCATCAGTATCTTGGTGTTTCTTTTATGCCAGATGTTAGATTTGGATTGGCCACACTGGCTTTTAGTTCACAGTGTATATTATTTAAACTTATTGTGACATTTCATCACAGCTAGATTACATCACCACATGTGATTTTATTTCATTTGTCCGTTCCCTTTGTTTCCCCTGTCCTCTTTCAGAAATAAGTGTGGATACATTCGAACAGGGTCTTGCTATACAGATCCAGAGCTCTCCTCATTACACTGTCACTTTGATATGTTTTGGGGAATAATTTGAAGCAATTGTTCACAAGATTTAGCAAAATTGAAATGCGGACTTGTGCAGGAAGACAATAGTTTGGATTCACCTCTATGAATGGGTTGTTTTCAGTCTCAGCCCTAAAATATCAGATATTCATGTATGTCCACATCCTATAACTACCTGACTTTTCAAAGTGTCACCGTGTATGCACTCACACTCAGTATGTGGTTTAGTACCTCTGCAAAGATGCACATGAACCTCTTTGCTGAGCGATTTCTGCGGTGAGAGCCATTTTTAGGTGATCATGGCACAAGATGCTGGTGGAGGAGCTGATGTACATGCACCTCAGATCTTCAGTTATGTGTTTTAGATGAATAAAAGGCAGGATTTCTGGCACAGTGACCTCAGTAGGAAACTGAAACAGGTGCATTCAATAACAGAACAGGCTGTTGCCATATTGGGCTGCGTCTGTTTCTACAGCCTGTGGACGTTTACATTGCAACAGGTTTTGTTTGCTTTTGTTTTACTTTATGAGTTGAAATTTACATCCAATTCCATGTTTTCTTGGCTCTCTTTGTATTTTTATGCAGGTATTAGTGCTTTGTGCTGTTTATTAACTCATCTACTGAGTAGGAGACAGTCCTGGGTGGATCCCTTAGAGAGGTTTAGGGAGGTGGGTGTGCACTGATCTATACTGGAGGTAGGGCAGTTAATCAAATGTACATTTGCAAAAAAGAGAAGTCTCCTTGAAGTATTAGCTTTTGTAAAACTAAAAAATACAGTTTGAAAACACCTGTAATAAAGTATAAATCTCACCTTTGTGTCACTTGTCCAAGTTCATTTTTGAGTGTGGAATGGGGTCGCTGTAGCCCCTTGCAACCTTTATTGTAGACACCCACAACTGCGGTTCTCTCCCACTGTCACGGACCACTGTGTGTTCTGTTCCTCATCCTCAGGGGGAACATTATGCCCATTATGACTTGGTGCGCTGCATTGAGGCAACAAGTTATGGTGCTAGAAAACTTAGTTTGACACAAAAATGAGATTTATGCTTTATGCAAAGTGTTTTCAATCAAAGAAAAAGCTTTCAAACATGAAGACAAACTGGGTGGTTTGGCAGATGTACATCTGGTCAACTTCCCTACTTCTGATTAAGAGCAGTGCACAGTCGCTTCTCAGAGCTTGTTGGTGGCAAACATCCAGGACTGTTTCCTACACTGTGGGTCACAAAAATGCATATACATGGCTCTACCCTTATACAGTGCCTATAAAAAGTGTTCACCCCTTGGATGTTTTACCCTTTTATTGATTTTTATAAATCTATCATGGTAAATATAATTTGGCTTTTTTTTGACAAAAAGACAAATCATCTTTAATGTCAAAGGAAAACAGGTTTCTACAAAGTAATGTCAATTAAATAAAAATATATAATGAGAAATGTGTTTGCATAAATATTCCCCCCTTTAAAATAACTGACCTAATTCAACAGAGGTCCAGCCAATTGGCCCTAGTAGTCTCACAATTAGAGAAACAGGGATCACCTGAGTGCAGTGAATGTGTCTCAAGTGACTGTAGTATAAAGACACCTGTGTCTGGAAGGTCCAGTCACTGGTTAATCAGTATTCCTAGCTACCGTTACACCATGAAGACAAAAGAACACTCCAAGCATCTCAGAGAAAAGGTTATTGAAAAGTATAAGTCGGGATGGATACAAAGAAATTTCCAAGGCACTGAGCATCCCCCAGAGTTCAGTTAAATCCATCGTGAAGAAATAGAAGGAATATGGCAAATGTCTAAATCTGCCTAGATCAGGTCGAACTCACAAACTGTGACCGTGCAAGAAGGAGACTAGTGAGCGAGGCCACCAAGACACCTATGACTACTCTGAAGGAGTTATGAGCTTCAGCAGCTGAGATAGGAGAGACTCTGCATACAACAACAGTTGCCTGGATTCTTCACCAGTCAAAGCTTTATGAGAGAGTGGCGAAGAGAAAACCACTGTTGAAGAAGACTCGTATTAAATCTTGACTAGAGTTCACCAAAAGGCATGTATGTGGGAGACTCCATGGTCAAGTTGAAGGAAGCTCTTTGGTCTGATGAGACCAAAATGGTGCTTTGTGGTCGTCAGACAAGATGCTATGCTTGACGGACACTAAACACTGCACATCACCACAAACACACCATCCACACTGTGAAGCAGACTGGTGGCAGCATCATGCTGTGGGGATACTTCTCAGCAGCCAGCCCTGGAAGGCTTCGAAAAGGTAGAGGGGAACATGAATGTGGCACAATATAGGAAAATCTTGGAGGACAATGTTATTCAGTCTGCAAGAGAACTACAGCTTGGGAGAAGATTTGTTTTCCAGTAAGACAATGACCCGAAGCATACAGCAAAAGCTACACAGAAATGGTTTAAAGACAACAAGGTGAGTGTTCTGGAGTGGCCAAGTCAAAGCCCAGACAGCAATCTAATAGAGAACTTGTGGCTGGACTGTTCACACCCGATCCCTGCTCAACCTGGCAGAGCTTGAGCAGTTTTGCAAAGAAGAATGGAGTAAAATTGCGGTGTCCAGAAGCCTGATTGCGACCTATCCAGGTTACAATTTGGAGCCTTTTTGAGAGTAATAAGCCAGTGAGAATGCTGGCAAGCTTTTTGGCTCTTGCACTGCCTAAAGATTCAGGTTTCTAACTGACAAAATATTTGATTTTGGCCTGTGTGAGGTTTCAGGAACCAGGAAATTGTGTTTGCCTGATAAGAAACTATTTAAATACACCTGTAAGAGTGCTAACAGTTATTTTGTGCTAATTTGGTTATCCATTTTAACCTCCTCACACTTTACTGATGCCCTTTTCTCATTTTGTCAAGCCAGACTTTGATCAAACCCACACAGTTTTATTTTAAATGCCAGTGGAAATATCAAAGCTCCCGAAAGATAAATATCAGGGCTGATCTTCAGATACTATGTAATATACCCTTTACATGTACAGTATCAAGTATTCCTGTACGTAAACAATTTAAATGGCTGCCTCATATTGCGTAGTCAGAGTAGCAAGTAGTTTGGCAGTTATTATGAACTGCATTTACTCAAACACAATCCACACACCATTCTTTGCACACAGAAGTGTAGCGTGTAGTGAGAATGTGGTCATCGCAGACTTCAGACCAGGTGTACAGTGGGGAAAATAAGTATTTGATACACCACCGATTTTTCAAGTTTTCCCACTTACAAAGAACGGACAGATCTGTAATTTCCATCGTAGGTACACCTCAACTGTGAGACAGAATCTACAAAAAAATTCCAGAACATCACATTATTAGATTTTTAAGTAATTAATTTCCATTTTATTGCATGAAATAAGTATTTGATACAATAGAAAAATAGAACTTAATATTTAGTAACGAAACCTTTGTTTACAATTACAGAGGTCAGACGTTTCCTGTAGTTGTTGACCAGGTTTGCACACACTGCAGCAGGGATTTTGGCCCACTCCTCCATACAGGTCTTCTCCAGATCTTTCAGGTTTTGGGGCTGTCGCTGGGCAACACGGAGTTTCAGCTCTGAACCCACGCTACAGGGTTCAGGTCTGGAGACTGGCTAAGCCACCCCCGGAACTTCGAAAGCTTCTTACCGAGGCA
>NW_018127996.1:1068357-1068545 GCF_001952655.1 Monopterus albus
TTTGGCAAACTTCAGATGGGCCTGGACATGTGCTGGCTTGAGCAGAGGGACTTTGCGTGCGCTGCAGGATTTTAAGCCATGACGGTGTTGTGTGTTACTAATGGTAACCATTTGACTGCGATCCCAGCTCTCTTCAGGTCCCAAAAACAAAAAAAAAAATTTTGAAAACACCTGCCATTATTGAAATA
>NW_018127996.1:1068982-1075241 GCF_001952655.1 Monopterus albus
TCCATTCTCTGTAAGTGGGAAAACTTGGAAAATCGGCAGTGTATCAAATACTTATTTGCCCCACTGTAAATATGGTCTTCTAGAAAACATGTGACACAAGTTGAGCTTAAAATATATGGTGGCACACCTTGTAGAAGAACATTTTTTAGGTGCTGCTCTGGTGTTGTCAGAGAACCTAGCCTGTGTGACACATCAGTGAAGTTGCCTTTCCTTTTTGCTTTTCTTATGCTTGGCAGGACTAATGAGTGGTGGACTGGGCACAAGAATTGATATGCAATAAAGGGACTGAAGGCATTTATGGCAAACCGTGGTGCGGTTTCATTGGACACACATTCACATGCAATGACTGAAATTTATAAAACGGAGTGAGGTGTATTTGTGTATGATGAAAAGAATGTGTCCGCATATTTCAATTTTTGGGGGTACACAGATTTATGCACATGGCCCCTAGTGAACAGAGTTGTTGGGAACTCCAAGTTAAACTTTAAAGCACATTATATCATTGCTTTAATCTTATAACATCCAAAGCCCTGAATTATGACCTCCATGATTCAGAAGTGTGAAACAGCTCATCCTGTCAGTCTGAGAAGCTAACGCTAGCTCCAGCAGCTACAATGTAGAACTGGCAGCAGGTTTCAGCAGATGACATTCAGGGTCCAAGCAAGGTGCATTTTTCCATTTGGATCATATGTGTGTGAACAGGTTCCTGTTTGCAGGTGCTTCATTTTATACAAACAAATATGTGTGTGTTCACAGCCTGTGTCCACATCCACTTTGGAATATATATTAAGGGTAGTTATGCACCAGAGGACGTTCCACCAGTATTTCTGCCCCTGCCATGAACTCCTATATTGATTTGAACAGGATGGAAATTGTTGTGAATTCTCAGGTTACCCAAGTTTCCAAAATAAATGGTATCACCATCTTTATAGATGCTGCAGATATCATTTGCAGATACTGTATGTCCAAATGTACATCCAGTCTTCATATTCTAATTTTGTCCCATATGTGGAATAGTGCCTGTAGATCTGGGGCAATGCTTATGGTCCTGTACTGCAGTGTTTTTAGAGGATGTCCTTCCTTTTTGTCACTTCCATGCAAACGCATACACATTCTGCAGCTTGTCCACATGACTCATTGTCTCTTATGTCCCTTGAGAGAAGGCCTTGGTCTTATATCTTCTGTATTCCAGAGAGTGCAGTGGGTCACTGTGAGCGAATGAAAGGATGCAAGTGTTACAGTAAGTAGCAGACTATCAACCGGGTGAGTAATCAGCCTCTGTTCAGAATTGACGAGTAGTCACACATGCTGTCTCTAACAGAGACCAGGAGCAGTTTCTGACACTCACTGCAAGCCATTATGGAGGAGACAGCCTTTGTTTTACCACTAGACTGGATGTCACTGCACTGCATTTATGTGACAGAAGAATTTGTGTGTGCATATCTATGCTTCTCTGTCCAAGTGTGTTAGAGAAAGAGATGCAAAGTGAGAGAAAGGGTCTGAGACTTGTCTTTGCACAGCCAGATAATGGCTGCTGGGCCATTAATGCTCCCTAGTGCCACACAGAGCTCCAAGCAGCTGGATCCAACCTGACAGGACACATTTAGTCTAGGAGTAAAGATGACAAAAAATAAGGACGCATCATCACAGCCAGAAGAGATCAGCAAATCAAGTAGCTGAAGGAAAGCAGGTAGAGCATGGGAGGAAAAAAGGACTGAAGTGATAGTCTTTTCTTTTTTAATTTCTCTGTAGAAGAGGCATGGCAGGGGTCTTGGTGGTTTAATTAAAAGAGAAGAAATGTGGGAAGAAATAAATAGAGAAGGTTCACTCCAATAAAATGGGGAGAATGTGCAGCTACAGCACAGTGCTTCTGCCATCGCTCCCCTCCCACACCCCCCTTGGCTTTGGCTTTTCAGGATTCTCATTAAAATGCATTAGACTCTCCAGGCTGTCCTGTGCCACCTCCCTCCACATGATCGGGGTGCTTATCTCGAGAGCCAACAGATATGCTAACCAGTGACACTGGGGAAGCTGGATCTTCAGTGTTAGCCTTGAAGGCAGCACTAAGAAAGGTGACTGATGGATAGCTGGGGGGGGGGGGGGTGGGGAGGGTGGTGTGGGAGATCAATCTGTCCATTTAGGAAGCACAAGTGATTGTGATTGTGAATCAGTTGCACCTGCAATGGAGAGGCCAAAACAAGACAACCCCCCAAAAGGGAATGGTTTTCCATGTGGTGGCCACAGAGGAATGCTCTCTCCTGATCCTTCCAGACTGATTCTTCTCAAGTTTTGTGTTTTGCTAGTGTCCTTGTCACTACTGGTAGCATGAGGCAGTACCTGCAGTCCAATCAGGTTGCACAGGTAGTCAGTTACTCCAAGATGGTACATCCATATGTGCAATTGCAAGAAGGTTTGCTGTGTCTCTGAACACAGCTTCAATAGCATGGAGGAGATACCAGGAGAGACCGGCTATTACACCAGGAATGCTGTAGGTGGGCAACAACCCAGCAGCAGGACCGGCATCTGCTCCTTTATGCAAAGAGGTACAACTGAGAGCCCTACAAAATGACCTCCAGCAGCTACTGCATGTTTCTGACCAAACTGTCCAAAACTCCATTAGAGTGGCATGATGGCCTGACATCCTCTAGTATGACCTGTGCTCATGTCCAAGCAACATGTAGCTTGACTGGAGACGCGGTGCTGAACATTAACGCCGCCTGTAACATCCTCGAGCATGGTTTGGTGGTGGGTCACTGATGTCTGTGGAGGTAGGTAGGTACTTTATTGATCCCACAGTGGGGAAGTGGAGGCATATCCTTGGAAGGCTGCACAGACCTCCATGTATGACCGCAGTGTCCTGACCGCTGTAAGGTACCGAGATGAAATCCTCAGAGTGACTGTCAGACCTTATGCTGGTGCAGTGGGCCCTGGGTTCCTCCTGGTGCAGGACAATGCCCGGCTTCATGGTCAGAGTGTGTAAGTAGTTCCTGGATGATGAAGACATCGATGCCATTGACTGGCCCTCATGTTCACCTAAATCCAATTGAGCACCTATGGAACATTGTGCATCGGTGCCACCAAGTACCACCACAGACTGTCCAGGAGCTAACTGATGCCCTGATACAGGTCTGTTCTGATGGTGTCCTGGGAGGAGATCTCCCAGGACACCATCAGAACATGCCCCGCCATTGTCAGCAGTTGGAGTTGCTTTGCCATTTTGTTCTGATTCTACAATGTACAATACTGAAGGTTTTCAACTTGGAACAATTCATTCACCAAGGTCTGATGTGGGATTTAAGTGTTTCCTTAATTTTTTTGAGCAGTATATAATGACAAGAAACAATGTGGTTAAGGAGACATGTCAGGTCAGCTGACTCATTTTACACTGATGAAGAGTTGCAGCCTAAATGTAAACCTAATGTTATGGCTAGTCCCCCTCACCAGGAGATTGTGAGAGAATTGAGGTTGGACTCAAGACTGCTGACCCAGGTGCTAGTAAAAATGGCGGTTTAATGGTGGGGATACAAAAGGAATAGAGTCAATGAATACATACAACAGGGCTGAGCAAAGACAGCTGAGGAGAACAGGACGACCAAGGGAGTAGATAGGGTAACAGCAGGAACCAGGAGAGGAGGAGGATCAGAATGGACAAGGGAACAGACAAGCCAACCAGGAGGGTAGGCGAATGAAAATGGAAATCCACAGCACAGGAACTGTCAGCATGGACGTATAACACTAAACATATGACCAACGTACAAAATGTGATCCACAGCACAGGAACTGTCAGCGTGGAAAACAAAATGACGTATAATACATACCACGAAACTATGTCTGTTACGGGGTATGCGAGGTAGGTAAGGTAATGCAAGTTCAGTTAAATAAAGTAAGTAACGTAATGCAAGTTCAGTTAAATAAGGTAAGTAACGTAATGCAAGTTCAGTTAAATAAGGTAAGTAACGTAATGCAAGTTCAGTTAATGCTCCGACGACGACGGAGCGTCTGCCAGAGGTATAAATAAGGAAGAAGGTAATCATCGGGATGCACCCCAGCTGTGCGCACCGACAAACGAATCGCTAATTACTGGAATGCAACACAGCTGAGGTGCAGATCCTGCAGGATTGAGAGAGCAGAGGAGAGAAAGGTGGAAGAGAGGCAGGTCGCGCCCAGCGGACCTGACACCTAAAGGAAGCTGCTACTGCTTCATGCACTGCTTAGCGATGTTGGTTTTGTGTACTTTAAAAGGATGTCAGCAGGATGCAACTCTACTACAGAGAATATGGTGAAAAAAATCAGCTGGACTAGGTTTCTAGGTCAAAGATGTTTCACCTCTCATCCAACAGGCTTAATCAGTTCTGACTGACTGGTGTTGAGCCGGAGATATTTATCCCCCTCGGTGGTGTTTCAGTCCTTTGAAGGCCACAGAGAATATGCGCTTCCTCTGATCCTATGAGTCACTGCCATCTCTTTACTGTACTTTTGTCAAATGTGGCTTAATATGGAATTTCTACTGTAGATAAAGGTCATGGTTAGCTAAGTGCTATAGCATCATCAGACAGATGACAAAGAAAAAACCAGAATAACTGAGTGCAGAAACAACAAATGCAGATGCTGGCATGGTTTGAGTCTACTTGTCCCCTTAGAGGGAAGGCTCACTGCAAATCATTATAACATTGTTCAGAGTGATCACCTTTATTCTGTGATGAAACATTTCTCTCCTGATGGGTTTGGTCTCTTCTAGGATGACAGTGCCCCATCTATAGGACACATAGGTCACTGGATAATTTGATAAGGATGAAATTGTGAAATTGTCTTTCTGGCAAAACATCTGTAATCTGTCCACTGTGTCTGGCTATAAGGCTGCCCTGTTGCAGGATACAATATATAGGACACATAGGTCACTGGATAATTTGATAAGGATGAAATTGTGAAATTGGTGTGAGTTCTATGTAGAGCATATGGCATAGACCACTTGTCACATTGTGAGAATTTACAGTTGTGCGCTGGTCTGTCTGTGTTGCCCTGAAATTACACTGCCAAAATGCTAGTTGGAGGTGGTGCGTCTGTGCCACTGTGTTGCATTCTTTGCCACTTACAAACACTGAAACTTAGTAGATCATATTAGAGTTAAAACTAAAAGATGTTGAACAGCAGTTACATTTACTGAAATTACTGCAACACAGATAAGAGAGATGACGTTGGAGAAGATGCTGTGTATGACCATTAAACCAACTGAGGCAGAATGAGGGGGATTTTCTTTGCTTGTCCAGCCACTGAGAGTCATGAATGAGGAAATGCCATGTAGCCAATCACAGTTGTTGTCTGCGCCACCCTGACACGCAGTTATATTTCTGGAGAGGTGCATGTCATTTTCCAGCTTTCCACGGCACTCTTTGTAAAGCTTGCTGCAGCATAGGGTACAAAGCTACACGTTGATGCAGAACAATAAATCAGTCTTTAGACAGTGCTCTCTGCCATCATCATCAGAAGACCGAAAGAGGGAATATCCTTTGGAACAAATGCTTTAGAATCAATGCTAAGGTACACTGTTCTGGCTGTTCTGGCAGCACGTGGTGGCCCAGCACCTTACTGAGACACTTTGTGTTGCTTTTTCCTTGTCATTCATCTGATGATTTCAAATTGGTGCCACCCTGCTGACAGCCTAGCTCACCAGCTTCTTGTGTTGCAGTTAGGGCTGGGCGATATGGCAAAAATGTAATCTCGATAATTTTTTTCCCATATTGATCGATAACGATATATTTTTCGATATATAAACTGTTAATGCTGCCAGCTTTCAAAGAGTATCCCAAGTATGAAGCCACAAAAATTTGAGGGTCCATTAGTTTAATAACAAAAACAGATTACACATTTGGCCTTAAAAAATTAAGACAACTTACTAAAATAAATTAAAAACTAAAAGTTGACAAAAGAAGGTAAATTAGAGTAAATGTGCAGTGCAAGTAAACATAAAATTGTTGTAAACATAATTTGTAAGTAACACAATTAGTTTTTTCTTTTCCAGAAAGACAAGTCTGTCTACATCATCTGGCTTTAAGAGGTAGATTAAATGTGCTAAATATAAACATAAAAGTATACAACTAGAAATTGCACACAATTTGTCAAACTTTTACATTTTTTGTGTCAGGAACACTAGACTGTCAACAGTGTCTGGATTTAAGAGGTAGTGCAAAAATGTGCAAAATGTAAACATATTTAACATATGTTCAACTTATTCATCAGAATCTGTAAAACACAACACAAT
>NW_018127996.1:1075659-1092998 GCF_001952655.1 Monopterus albus
CATGGCAGCTTGTCGTCATCAGTGTGTGAATGTTGTGTGTGAATGGGTGAATGGTGTATCATCTCTGTAAAGCGCTTTGGCCAGTGTAACACACTGTGAGAAAGCGCTATATAAAATACAGTCCATTTACCATTTACCAAGCACTTTAATTAATTTCTTAAAACCGTCATGCTCCACTGTGTTTAGGGGCATCGTGTGTTTCGCCAGAAAGAATGAAACGGCTCTCATTATATCCTTGCTCCTTTTGGAACTCACTTCATAAGGAGTAATGGCAACAAAAGAACGACGCGATCAATTTCTGCTTTGGTACAGCCCCGCTGCTAGCTCTACTTGTTGATGGAGTAACGTTAGCATCAGCCCACATTTTCATGCTTTCAGTGTGTTCACAGGGATGACACTTTTTTAGGTGATGGAATAGGTTGGTTGTGTTACCAGTTTTGGTTTTGACCGGGCTATGACATATTTTACAGATCGTTTGAATCTGCGCCTCGTCGCTCTTCAAAAAGCCAAACCACTTCCATATAACCGAATTTGTGCTACCTTGTTTGTCGACAATTTCATCATTTTTGACTACTTGCTCGATGTTTGTCTCACTTTCGCCACTGCTTTCACTCATTTTTGCCGTCCTCGTCTCCAGCTTGTTTTGCAAAGTGCCGTAGGAAATTAGCTAACTTTGTTCTCTGATGTGCACGTTTAAAGCTGCATGTTGATTGGCTGTTGTCGCATATTGCTGCTGTGTGATTGGCTCTTACAAATCCATATCGAGTAAAAATGCCGAGAGCTTATCATCGTTATTGATATAGATTTTATTGCGATTCGATATTATATCGCTTATCGGCACACCACTAGTTGCAGTGAAAACTGAATTCCCCTGGGCATCAGTTAAGTGTTATGTTATTTTTGGCCTATGCCAGATAATCAAACTTTGAAGCTAATATTGCCCCAAGACCCTTTTTCCAAAATGTTATCCATAAATGTTCCAAATTAGTGTTTGTTTGTTTTATCTGCACAATACTGTGTATTTGCAATGTAACTTTAAACAGTTAATTGTTTTAAAAATTATATATACATATATACTGTATTCGTTGCATTTATGTAATCCAGAGACTGACTGAGTGCAGGCTCTTAAAGATACATGCACCGCACACTTTATTTCCACATACAGCTGCTATTGTCAGGCTGAAACCATCATGGGATTTGACACAACATATATCCCTGTGGTAGTAATAAAGAATGCCTTTGTGAAACCTGACCACTTTGTTTGCTAATGTATAAGTGGGTTTGGTGCATTTGGTGCCAGCTGGAGTGCACTTCCTCAACACAGCAGCATTCACCACAGAGATATTTACCTATTTATTGCCATTCAACTCTCACAAGCTAGTGATTAGCTGTTCAACTTTTCTGCAAAACTTGGTTCACTGTTTTGAGTCTAGTGAACCATGCAGGGCTGGTTTCTACAGCGAAGTGGACCAGGATGCAGGGACTAGACTGTTAGGGGTAAATGTCTAATGAAAGCAACATGGTTAAGTATCAGTGATGATGCAGTTCTGTGGTGTCTGCCTGTAACTCAGCATCAAGCCAATCAAGAGGTAGCTGTTTTAGTTACTGCATCCATTTACCAAACCTCATATCAAGCAAACTTTTACACACACACACACACACACACACACACACACACACACACACACACACACACAGATTGTTGGCTCCAGGTCCATGCCTCACTAGTTCACTACATGTATGCTATTTGGTGCATACTTTCTGGCAGCTCAAGTAACAGCATTGTACACATAGGCCGACTGCCTTGGTGGTTATTGGGCAGAGAAATCAAACTGCAGAATTTGTTATGTAATAAATGTTTGTGGCTTTTAAAATCTGCCAAATAGCCCATGTGGTGGTTGTCACCTGGAACAGTGTCTGAGGCAGAGCGATGTGCACTGGAGTGTGCTTAGCTCTGCTTTTGAATTTGTATTTGGATGCTAAGAACAGTTGTGTCAGAACTAGTGCAAAAATTTCATCATAATGAAATCAGCATTGGACTACCCCCAGCCCTTAAATCTCTTTTAATTATTTGCCTATTAAAAAAGTGATACAGTTTCAAATGTTGATGTAACTATATAGGCTAACAGGGCTCAGAGCTCTGCTGTTGCTGTTGCTGCTTTACCGCTGAGGCTTTAGCACATCTGGATCCTGACTTGTGATAATTTATTTTAGTACCCAAGTCCTTGTCATTGAGCAGGGTTTTATTGCCAAAAGGCCAAAGGACTGGAATTACTGTAGAAGGTGTTGTTCATAGTGTTTTTGATTGATTGATTGATTTATTCTTTCAAACATGCAGAACAGAACAAATGACAGCAACACACACATAATTCCACATATCCAACCAATGCTAATCCAAAATCAGTTTGCTTACACCTATTACATGTTTGAATGGAGTAGGAAGAAGTCAGTCTTATCCAGTCCTACCCCAGAACATCATATTATACAAAAAATTTCATGCATCATTGGCTGCAAGCAGTATGTCTACATAGGTAATTGTCTTCTTCACCAACAAGTAATACACAGAAAATTAAGACAGAGTGTTTCCTTAATGCCTTCTCAAATAAATCTTATTCTTGCATATATCTTGTATGACACATACATTTATATTTATATTTAAACTCCTCACTTCTAGTACTATTTTTCATGTCCAGACCACAGAATTCAAACACACTTTTTGCGGATTAGTTTAGAGTTATGGGAAATCTACCTTAATGGTTCACTGCATTTAACAATCTTCTCTCCAGCAACAGGAGCAGGTAAATCGACTGCACACTATCTGCACAAAATGAGAGATAAAGCTAGTGTGTATATGATGAATAAAGTGGAACATTGCAGTTAAAGAGCCAGATTTTTTTTCTTAGGAGCTGTGTTTTTGTTTTATGCATCAGATCACCTTAACATAATGAAGACTTTTGCTGCAATGGAGTGCTTAATGGTGTACTGGTACAGTGAGCTTACAGACACAATGGGTCTGAGAACCAAGAATAATGGTAGTGTAACACATGCCGTTCACAAGGACAATGAAGGTGATGAAATAACGGGGATCTAAAAATAGTGTTTTCACAGGATAAGATACTGTCAGCTTTCCACATTTAAACAGATTTTTATTAAGGTTTGTATAAATGAGAAACTTTGTTTGCCTTGTCGGTGTTAGGCATCATTAAAACCTGGTGAACATAGCTAGAATTCTGCTGGAGAAACCAAAATTCTTGGTCATGTATATGTTTAAGCACGTTTCCAGCAGGGTTTGAATCCAAGAGTACTTGCACTGGACAAAGGCTTTTGTCAGCACTGCAGAAGGGTGGAAAGAATCGTCATCACTTGCTGCTGTACAATTCTCAAAAGTAAATCTTATTATTATGCGTGTTTCCATAGCTGCTCCCTGTAAATTCCCAGCACAGTTGCACAGTGAGAGTTTGGTCTGTCACTACAGAGCCTCCTCAGTCCATGCCTCAATCAGGAAAGAGCTCCAGAGACTGCAGTATCTTAGACCTCAATGCCACTTAAAGTATGCCTGCCTTACATAGTTATGAGTTATTGCTGGGGATAGAGGAGTAATCAGATTTGCTGCTGCATGTAAACTTGAGTTTTGCAGTAAACATGTTCTCTGATTTCCTGTCTTAACTTAGTTTCTTCAAATAACCTGATTTACTGTGAGCATAAGTGTTAGAGCGTGCACATGTAGGCAAGCAACAAAGATTAAATGTGTGAGCATTTATTGACCTACAGTGGAATGTCATTGTTTTTTTTTTTTACCATTTTTGCCCTCATTATTAAAACCAAGAAAAGTGTATTTGAATACTAACAAAATCAGTTATTAAAGGTTTTATTTTCTACCTGTGAGGAGTTTTCTCTGACATATTGCTTGAGAGTGAAACAAATCTTAAATTGCTGACTGTCATCAATGTTGAATTATGGTGTAGGTTTTTTTATGGGAGGGGGGAGCTTTGTTTGGTATTTAATAGGCTATACATGAAAAAAGTGTGGGAAATATATTGTGAAATAATTAAATTATTCAAATTCAGCTCGTAAAATGTTTTGTAACAGTTGTTTTGTTTTTTTATTTTATATTTGAAATTTTTATTTCAGTATGCCACTTTTTCAAAAGTGTGTTTATATCCAAATAATGTTTTTTCCCCACTATATCATAATATCGCTTTTCATTATGACACTTTTTATGTCAGAGGAGTTGTGACCGCCCTCTCAACTTTATTTTATTTATACAGTATCTTAGATCACAAAGCCACTTCAAGTACTCCTGGGAGGCATATTTAAGGTGGGAACTGAGTGGAGACTTTGCTTAATTTTTATGGGGAAAGCATCAGATTTAGAAACCTGCAGAATGAGTGGATTACTCACTAGTGTACACCCTCATGGATATGGGACAATTCCCCGGTGTTAACATAGCTTAAGAGATGGATCTCAGCTCACATGATGATATTTGGTACTGGTAATTTGAGTATATTTATCATACAAAATCCACTTGCTTTCAAGTTCATTTTATGTTACTTCCCATACACACACACCCCCACACACATATACCAGATTAAGAAAAGTGCTCATGTTTTCCTTAAACCTAATTTTAACCTGCATGTTCTAAATGGCCCAACCAGGACCAGAAACAATCTTCAGTATCCAGGTTTCTGTTTGCTCCCTGTAACATGTAGTGATGCAAATGAGGGTGTGTGGTGCAGGCTGTGGAGTTTTGCAGTGGCTTTGACATTTTGAAGCTTTGGGTGTCTTAGCTCAGGCGGATTGCAGAGGGCATTATCTGTGTCCCTTTGGGAGCCACTGTGCAGTGACAGGGATTAAGCAGCACTGCTGGCACTGTGTCTTTCACTTCCCTTGTCCTTGTGAGCTGGTGCATGCAGGATGCCTGCCTGATGTTAGCCTAACAGCCTCTTCTTCACACCTCATTTCACTTTATTTTGGCTGCTGCGTCCGCTTAAAGGTGAATCTGCAGTATATGGTGTTTATGGTACTGTGATTCATCCACTGGACTTTTTAATGACATTTTGTTAATGGGGAATAGCATTATGCTTTCTTTATTAGCTTATTATACAGTGAATAGTTTTTTAAGGAAGTGAAAAATCTTCTCTCCGTGACCTGCAGAGCTTTTGTCTTTTTGTTGGATTTTTTTCCTGCCTAGATTTATATGAAATCAAAGGTCATCTCTGTTTCTCTAACTTTTTCTTTACAGGTGTTTGCACATCTAACTGCAAATAGTCAGTTCATCAATGACACAATCACCTGACACAGTCTTGATGATAGATTCTTTGAATCTGTTTTTAATCAAGCATGCCAGATGTTTTCTGTTTGGAGTTCTCAACTGTGATGATTTTGCTGCCTCTCCCTCCTTTATATTTCTGAAAATCTGTGGACCAAAACAACACATTTGAAGACCTCACCTTCGACCCTGGAAAAATGCAATGAACATTTTTCAATCTATAGGCCAAACAATTAATTGATTAATAATTACTTGAGAAAACAACAGGCAGAATAGGTGATAATGAAAATGATTTTTGGTTGAAACCTTAGTCTGATGTATTAAAGGTAGGTAGGTAGGTACTTTATTGATCCCTCAATGGGGAAATTTCAGTGTTTCAGCAGCAATGAAGAACAAACATAACACCATGAGAAACAAACTTGACTCTGAATTGCTGTGGCAGTCTGACGGAGCAGCTCTAGCACAAAGAGAAGAGAAAAAAATGTAATAACACTTATGAGCATCAATTTCAATTATATTTGCAGTTTCAGGTTGGACACTTAATTTTTTCTTTATTGAAAAGAATATATATAAGTAAGCAATAAAGAATTACGTACACATAATAACACCATCAACAACAGTAATAAGCAATTTCCATGATACCTGTACAGAATTTTTACAGATGCAGTCACTCAGAATTGTGCTTCCCAGCTGAATGTCTTTCTGCTGCTGTGCAGCTGGAGTGTAGTTCCCATCAGCCTTCCAGGAACCCTGTCTCTTAAAATGTTCCTATGCAGCTAAACTGCCAATGCAGAGACGTTTTGTAAGGAACGCATTTGACTGTTGAATTGGATTTTGATGTAATGTAATTTTTGAATGAATTAAATTCTGCATTTTCTCACCGAGAATAGAGAAACAAGTGGGGATTGCAGCAAAGACATAAAGTGCAGCTTTGTCTCTCAAGCAACTTGAGTTCCACTCCACCTTAGATTTTGCTCTGGTGTCATTTTTCAGTTTTGCTCTCTCTTAACTGAAAGACAGAGTCCTGTGAGAGTCATGTGCTGGAAGGTCTGATATTTTGGCAGAAAAAAATACATTGGTGCCTGTGTTTGTTAGATTTAAAGAAATTATCCCTGAAAAGCCCAACACATCAAAAAATAGCCAGAAAATTCTAATTTTTTGGAACTGAGATGTTTATTAAAGCTTATAACAAAATCCCCCCAAATTTTTTTGCCATATCATTTTGTTTATATAATTAATTAATTGTTGATATAATATTTGTATCACATTTGATACTAGGGGGCGATTCTGACAACTTTTTGCTCACAAAAATGTTAATTTTAGATACAAAAAACAAATGTTGCCCATAACATTTTGAAAGTATAGAACGTGTTCAGGCAAAGATGCATCTTACACTTTTCACAGTAGACATGGGAGAAGTGGTTGCTGGTGCAGTGTTTGCATTTCTGTTGGGTTTCTTACATCAAGAGACACACTGCAGCTTGGCCTTTTATGGGGTGGTGTTGGAGTGGCTTCTGGAGAGGATAGTGGTCTGCCACACTTGATTTTGGCCTTTCCTGCACTGGTGAGAGAAGTGCCAACCAAAGCCTGAAACCTTCGCAGAGCCATGTGTTTCATCTGGGGCTCTAGCTTCTTCTGGTCTCTTCTGTAGAGGTTCCACGCTTTGATGACTGCCACTGTAACAGTGTGCCACCAGATGTACATGTACCATCTTCGGGATCTGAAGCTGAACTTGTGAAGTGCAGACAGCATATCAAGGAGATCAACACCTCCCATGAACTTGTTATATGTTTCAACAATGGCTGGTCTGGGAACCACTGTGTGAGTTTTGGATTTTTGATCCCAGCGTTTCACATTTCCCACAGGCTCAATGCCAACAAAAGAGGAAATCAGGTTCACTGCTTTGTTTGTTGTACCATCTTACAATGATGTTGTTGTCCTGGTTCACTCTGAAGTCCATTGACCCTCTTCCATTTTTCTTCAATTCTTTTTCATCCATCATGGTGCAGCCTTTCACCCTGTTCATCCGGATCGTGCCAATGTAGTGGATTCCTCTCTCTTTCAGGTGTTGCACCAGGGGAACTGATGTAAAGTGGTTGTCTGCAAAGACCTTGTGATTTTTTTTTTTTCTGCTGGAAGTGTTGATGTCATTTTCAGTACAACTTCTCCTGTAACACCAACTTCAGACTTTTCTCTGTCTGGGTTTTCTGCACCTTGACAAACATCAAAGTCATAAAGAAAGCCACTTTGTCCAGCACATCCCCATATCTTGAAACCCCATTTGTGAGGTCTTGCAGGCATATAGACACGTAGATGAGCTTTTTCCTTGAATGGCACCATAATGTCATCAACTGCATGGCATTCTTCAGGAGGTATGCAGAGAAACTGTTCTCGCAGTTTTTGTAACCATGGCCTGAGCTTCCACAGTTTATCTTTCTTTGCATCATCAGACACGCTGAGGTTGTCCTGAAAGTGAATCAGTGTCAGCAATTTCAGAAACTGACCTCGAGACATCACATCACAAACTGCAGGGAGCTTTGTCTCCATCTCCCAGTAGGCTCTCACACAAGACATCTGTACTAACCCCATATGCATGTAAATGCCTAGAACCTGCTCTATCTCTTTGGCAGTTGTGTTTACTGACTTGCCCTCTTTTTCTACACTGTACAGGTTTGTTTGTTCTGCAGGTTCCTGTAGTATTTCAACAGTGACAAACAGTTTGAAATACATATATGGTGTCCAGGTACACCTGTCCTCTCTGCCTTCCTCAACACATGCAATGAAATCGACATGGATGGAGCTTGATATTGTATTTTTCTCCATCTGTATTCTTTCCTTTTTGCATTGCCCTTCACTGACTCCTTTCTGATTGTGTCCTGTTTTGTTATTGGGGCCTCAACTTCCGTGCTTGTCTGGGCTACACTTTCATCTTGATAGTCTTCCTCATCGCTGCTATCTGAACTTCCATCATCATGCATGGCCTGAGGAGTCCATTCCTCCTCATCCTCATCATCATCTTCCCCTATCTGCTCTATGTCACTTCAATTGCCATCCATTATCATGTTGATGACATTTTCAATGTACCTTCTTTTTCTCTCTTCTTCCTCTATTCTTTTTGACATCTAAAAATACATACATAACAAATTGGTCAATATAGCATAGCGATTTCAGAGGAATTGTTATTGTGAAAATACCCAAAATATATTTTAAGATGGCATTTCAGTCATTAATTTGATTAAATCATCAAAATAGTGTGTGTTTGTATTGTGGTAGGCATGATGTAGATTACATTACAAAAATATGACATGACTATTCAGGGATAAAGCACCTTATATACCTGCAGTATCAAATTTGATACCACATTTTAAACATGATTTAAATGTAATATAATGAATGAATAATTATGTAATTCTGCATTGTTTCAATACAGAAACTATTTATTTTAAAACATGAGTAACAATATAAATGTTATTCTTACCGTAACGTCTTGAAAATTAGCAAAGATTTTCCTCCCAAAAGTGTGTGGATGATTTAATGACAGTGGCCATTTTTGAAAACGCCACAAAAAGCCCTTCCACTGCCTGCAGTGGAATGATAATCCACTAGAGGGCAGAATACATGTAGCAGATCATATACTACAGATTTTAAAGGAAAGTATTGATCATGTTGATAAGATAGAGGTTTCAGAAACTTGCGTATCAAATATGATATGAATGGCGTTATTTATGCAGTAATTAAGAATTTAGTGCGTAGATGAATGGATTCCAGAGTATGTCAAAATCAGCAGTGTGTCTCCCAATGGAGGCAGAACTTTTTCCAATTATATGTGTTTGACTAGTAGGTTTTTCCAAAGTGTAATATTGATTGTGTCCATACATGATGATGGTTTTCTTGGCGCTGATTAAGGCTGTGGAGAGTGTTGAATGAGTTGTTTGGGCTGGAATGGTCGCGTCTCTATTTAAGGCACTGTTAACCAACAGCTTTCCAGACAGTATGGACTGATGAAGACAAGCCTCACACAAATTTGGTTTGTTCTTGAATATTAGAACAGATTTTTTAATTACTTTTTAAAACTCAGATGCATTTCCAGAGGTATCTTGAAGGATTCAGGATTTTTTAAAATTTATTATTCATCACATGTCCCTGGTAGGCTAGTGGTTAAGGCGCAGTGCTCTCGCCACTGTGACCCGGGGTTTGAATCAGGGTTGCGTCAGGAAGGGCAGCCGGCATAAAACATGTGCCAAATGTCAACATGCGAGTCGTCAGTGTGACGATTTGCTGTGGTGACCCCTAAACAGGAAAAGCCGAAAGTGACTTTCTTTCTATTATTCATCACATACACAGTTACAGTGTGTAGTGTAGTGTAGTATAGTATATAACTTAGGGTGAAATGTAAAGGGTGGACAAGTAATAGTCACATTTTGCTTTTTAATAAAACTGTGGTTCTAATAAGACAGCATTTTGAATGATAAGAGCTGTTCATGCTGGTCCCTTCTGAGTGTGTTCTATTTTTCTGGTCTGGGGGAAGGTAAATTTACCTCAGTCACAAGACTGGCCTCTGTAACAACACCATGCAGTGTTACAAGACTGGCAGTTATATTTGCTTTTCCAGCTGGTTGGCATCTTCTGGCTTTGTCCTGTCTGCTTGGCTGTTCAATATTTCTTTTGTGCCTAACAAGGTGGAAGGCAAAGTTCTCAAAATGCTACACAGTAAAAAAACAAGAAATCTCCAATTCCTTCTCCTGGGATGATATTATAGCTATAGCATGGCTCAACATCTTCATTGCTGCCATTCTGGCATCTCTCACCATACCCACATACTATGTCAGCTGGTTTCGCATAGCTACCGATTGCATAATCTTAAAAAACTGCTGAAATAAGCAGACACTTTGGTTGATGTCCCATGAGTGAGGAATTGTTATTTATTTTCTTTTTTGAAGTCAAAAAATTGAGATTTGCGTGCTGTTTTTCCCCATCTTTCACCGGCATGAACATCATTCTCGCCATCCAAGGAAACGGACCGAATTGATGACAAAAGACCATTTAACTAGCATAAAACACACAAAGTCTATATCAAGGTTATCTCTAAATACTAACATCACAACAACATCACAAATGCTGGCACTACCTCTGGCTCTACACCAAAACTTCTTGTGAAGGCTATTCTAACATTCAGTCCACTGAGTTGGAGTGAAAGTCCCGTTTAAAGTGCAGGACTCCTTAACTGTAACAAATATTAGCAACAATGTGTTTTATTTGTAAATTGCACAATAAGCAACTGCTTGTTTCTAAGATGGTCATCATTCAGAAGTAAGACTTTTAATATTTCCCAATTATGTATTGTCAGTTGACATTGTTCTCTCTTCTCTGAGGAATTGTACATTTGAATTGTCCATATTTTGCCTGTGTGCATTTACTGAGTTTGATCACAAAGAGTGCCCCTGTTGCCAGGGACATATTGTTCTTTCTAAGATGTCAAAAATAGCCCAGGGACTGTGTTTCCCTCCTGCAGAACAGAGACAGTGTGCAAGAAAATGGAGGAAGAGCAGAAAGAGGTGACGTTTGATGGCTAGGGAGCAAGAAAGCAAAAGTGCAAGTCAAATAAGATAGTAACTGAGAATAGAATGATATTATCTATAAACTAAATATAATGTTGGAGCAATAACAGAAATACTGAGTTTAAGGATAATCATCTTTATCAGTGTCTTGCCCAAGGACACTTGAACACATGGACTGGAGGCACCAGGATTCAAACCTTCAACCTTCTGGTTGGGAGACAACTGCTCTACCCACCGCACCACTGTCACCTCCCTTGATCACAAAGACGTGAAATTTGAGATATGGACTATTACTGGCACAAGCGAGTGAGACAAAATAAAACAAACCAACAAAAACAAGAGTTTGTCCACATGTTTTCAGTCTAGGCTTAGTGTTAGCATTGTTGTTCATGTCTGCTATTATGAATTGGTGTGTGCGTGTGTTCATCTAGACTCCTGTCTTGGTTTAATTTGATTTGAGTTCTTTCTTATCTGCCAGAAGACCATTTTCAGAGGAAAATGGTTGCTTTCTAAATCCAACTTTGTCGCATACAGAATGCCATGTCAAAGAAAGCACTGACTAGAGATCATCCCTCTCCCTCTGCTCAGCTATGTCTAAGGTGCTTGTTGATATGCACATACATTTGTTAAACGGAGGAATAAAATAGTAAGTAATTAATTCAGATGACAACCTTTTGTTGTAACTTAATGAAACTGACCCTCAGATGGGTATTTAGCATGCTAGTTGCCTCGTGTCTGCAGGCAGCTGCTGGCCATTGGCTGTTGGTTTGATTTAGAGCATCTCAATGACTCATTTGTTCTCTCACTGTGCAGATGAATAGAGTTGAAAGCAACACTCTTGTTCTTCCCTCTGTGCTTCCTCGCAGTGTAATTTGTCTGGGCATGCTAGGGAAGGTGACAGTGGATGTAAGGTTAGAAAAATGTCTAATTTGTTTGCCAAGGTAAAAAACCTCTTTTCCCAAAGGTGAGAGCTGAAACCTGATCTGATGAGTCACTGGACTGTGTTGCTTACATAAAGAGCACCGCACCATTATACTGTACTGGAGCTCTATAGATGTGTTAATTATATCCACAATCTTTTGTGTCTTTGCTCGTAAACAATTAAGCATAGTTCTTACCTGATTACCAGCAATAATTGACTTTTTTTGTGTGTTTTTAGGTTGGTTTTATGATTAGTTTCTTCTTTACCTTATGTCCTTTCATCTTTTCTCTTCCTTGCTTTTCCTCACCTACCCTCTCCTATCTACCTCCTATCCCCTGTGTTGCTCCACCAACATTTGTCTTCTCCTTTTCTCTGTCCAAGTCATTGCCAGGAGGTGAATGTCTCGTTGCTCCCCTCTGAGGTTACAGCCCAGTTGGAGCCGGGCGGTGGGTCCTCAGCACCAGCAGTGATGCGGGCTTCAGTGGGAGGCTGCAGGATGAGCGTGGGTGCGCTCCTTAATGGGCTGCTGGTCTCTGTGGTTGCAGCTCTGCTTTGGAAGTATTCCAAGTTAAGTGAGCATGCTGCCCTGCTGGAGGAAGAGCTGCACATGACGCGGCAGTCACAGGAGGTCTCACAGGAACACATTGACTACCACGTTGCCCTGCAAGCTCTTCAAGAACATGGCACCCGTATGGTCTGTACTGGTAAGATGCACACTGACCGTATCTGCCGCTTTGACTACCTCTGCTACTGCTCTGAGGCAGAGGAGTTTGTGTTCTTCCACTCCAATTCCTCTGTCATGTTGCCTAATCTGGGGTCTAGGCGCTTCCAGCCTGCCCTGCTTGACCTGTCATCAGTAGAGGATCACAACACCCAGTACTTCAACTTTTTAGAGCTCCCTGCTGCGGCTTTAAAGTTTATGCCTAAGCCTGTATTTGTACCAGATGTGACACTGATCCTAAACCGGTTTAATCCAGATAACCTAATGCATGTATTCCATGATGACCTACTCCCAGCCTTCTATACCATGAAACAATATTCAGACTTGGATGATGAGGCTCGTCTGGTGTTCATGGAGGGATGGGGTGAAGGCCCACATTTCGACCTCTACCGCCTTCTCAGCAGCAAGCAGCCACTGCTTAAAGAACAGCTTAGAAACTTTGGCAAATTAATGTGTTTTACCAAATCTTATGTTGGCTTATCCAAGATGACCACCTGGTACCAGTATGGATTTGTCCAGCCACAGGGGCCTAAAGCCAACATCTTGGTCTCAGGCAATGAGATCCGGCAGTTTGCCAGAGCTCTGATGGTAAAAATGAACATTACCAGAGTGGAGGAGGCTGAGAAAGATGGAGGGAGTGCCGAAGATGAGAAAGAGAAGGATGATTATATTGTTGTGTTTACTCGTTCAACAACAAGGCTGATAATTAATGAAGCAGAGCTAATCATGGCACTGGCACAGGAGTTCCAGATGAAAGTAGTCACAGTATCCCTGGAGGAACAGTCTTTCAATAGTATCGTCCAGGTGATCAGTGGTGCTTCCATGTTAGTAAGCATGCATGGAGCTCAACTAATCACCTCACTTTTCCTCCCCAGAGGAGCTACTGTGGTGGAGCTGTTCCCCTTTGCTGTAAACCCAGAACAGTACACCCCATATAAAACCCTTGCATCTCTTCCAGGCATGGATCTTCACTATATCTCTTGGAGGAACACTAAGGAAGAGAACACCATCACCCACCCAGACAGAACCTGGGAACAAGGAGGCATTGCTCACTTGGAGAAGGAAGAGCAAGAGCGAATACTGGCCAGTAAGGATGTCCCCAGGCACCTGTGCTGTCGTAACCCAGAGTGGCTCTTCCGGATCTACCAGGACACATTGGTGGACATTCCTTCTTTCTTGGAAATTCTCAAAGAGGGCATGAAGACCAAGCCCAGCTTTAAGAAGTCAAAGTTAGCCAGCACAGTCCACCCAGGCCGGGTTAGAGAACCCCAGTGTCAGACCTCTGTACAAACTACTAATGAGGCTAAACTCACAGTCTCCTGGCAGATCCCATGGAATCTGAAATACCTGAAGGTAAGAGAGGTGAAGTATGAAGTGTGGATCCAGGAGCAAGGAGAGAATACCTACATGCCTTATATCCTTCCACAGCAGAACTACACTTTTTCAGAGAACATTAAGCCTTTCACCACCTATCTGGTGTGGGTTCGATGTATTTTCAACAAGAACCTCCTAGGCCCATTTGCAGATGTTCTTATGTGTAGGACCTAGTAGACATCTTATCCATTTGTTGCTGTACAGCTTCACGCATAAGCTGAGTCATGCTCTTTCAGACAGTTGATTTGAAACAGTGGTCTGTTTGATTACAGTTTATCCACTGTGAGCTGGGGAATGTCATGGCTTGTTTCTACAATCCTAGAAGAAGCTATTGAACTCTTGAGACAGAGAACATTGAGACTTCTGGATGAATGGCAGAAGACTTGATTACAGGATCAGAACTTAATGGTAACAGCCATTAATAAATGGAAAGTATATTTCCTATAACTGTGAAAAAGTGCTAAACCATGTCTCTACTGATGTTTCCGAAGTCAGATCAGCAGATTTATTTATGTGCAAAATGAAATATAAAGTTTTTAGTATTAGTCAATGAACTGGTTCTTTACCTTTTACAGTATGCAATGCAGCTTTTTCTGTGGAGAGCAAGAGAAATTTTAGAATAGCAACATTTTTTAATGTTTTAGGATTTGTTCATTTTCTGCTGTGTGTGATACCTGTGTGGTTTCATTTGTCTAACAATTGTTTAATTGCATACGCCATTATTTGTAGAACCTAGACAAAACCAAAGCATCTTTCCCCATAATATTTGAGCCAATCATCATTCATGCCATATTGTTTTCTCATGCAGGGTTTTCCCTACTATAGAAAGGCACGTAACACCTAGTTTATACTCACCATTCTAACCTGTGTGCCTGGTGGCACATGCCTAATATGACATCACAACTGCTAGCGCATGGTGCACATTGGTGTCATTTTGGCTAGTTGTGCATCTCTCAATTTTTGTAACTTGGTGCACGAGGTGCCATTTAACGAGGATGGAAAAGTAGTAAATGGAGGAGCTGAGGGCAAGAGTGTGTGAGCAGGTCTGTCTCTACAGACATACTATATACAACCCTGTACAGACATCTATGGCTTGCTGTGCTGGCTAGGTAGAAAGCTAGCTAGCTACAACATGTGCTGTCTAACACAGAAACATTCATTCAGCTTCATTCACCTGTTCTGTAGTTTCATTATCTGCTGGCTAGCTTAGGAGAAGAGTGCAGCAGATCAAGCATGCCTCAAGTGCGAGTATAAACAGTTTGTCTCTCTGTTGATGTCACAGTACGCAGTCTCAATTTTCAATGTGTTGAGCACAACAGTAGCTTGTGTTTTTGCAGAGTAGAGCTGTAATTCTTAGCCCGAACCCGACCCGACCGTCGGGCACCCGACGGGTCAGGCTTAATTTCTATCATTTTTACTCAGGCCGGGCTCAGGCTCGGGCTCGCGCGTTAAATTAGTGGTCACGTGATGCGTTTCACTTCATAACGAGAACAATGACCCAGTGGGTTATGTAAAATGCAAGAAATGTAACGTTCTCTTAAAATACGACAGCAAAACGACAGGGAATTCCTCGCTGAGAAGGCATGTTGAGCAATGCTGTGTGCGTGCGCCGTGCGCACATTTGAATGATGTCGGGCTGTAAACGGGTTCGGGCTATCAATCAAAAATGTACTTGTCGGGCTCGGGCCAAATTCTGTCGGGCCTAACTTTTCAGGCCCAATTACAGCTATATTGCAGAGCGCCTAAGCCAGATGAATGTAAAAAGGTGACATATCAGAATGAATGTAAAAACAATTGTGTTATATGTGCTGAAAAATAACAGAGGTAACTTGATCTCAAAATGAAAGCTGTGACAGGATAGCCCCAGCTAGGGGCTCATGTATCAGAATCAGCTTTATTGGCCAGGTGTGTCGGACACATGAAGAATTTAACGGCTCTCAATGTGTATGTACATATCCCCATGCAAGGGGCAAGTAAACAGTAAACCAGCATAAGGCTGTGTAATATAACAAAATAAGCAGTATTAACAAGCAACAAACTGTGCAAACAATGCAAAATAAGCAGTATAAACAGACAGTAAACAACATCAACTGATCTCACATCAGTTTGACAGCGCCCTAAAAGGGGAGGAATACCTACCCTTTCTTAATTTCTACATAGACACTTACGTCTTCCTTTGTTTCCAACTAACTGCTACATTTTAGGCATTGCTTTCCAGTTCCAATAAAACTGCTCTGCCAGTGTGTGTGTGTAATGGTTCTACATGAGACATTAATGAGGAAAAGTGATGCGACCAATTAGTTGTTTTGGTCTGCACCACCATCATGTGTAGTTACATTTCTGAGAGGTGCACATCATGCTGCAGCATAGGGTACGAGGCTACGAGTTACCTATATTGTACCTATGCCCTAGATTCAACACAGAACCATAAATCAAGCTTCAGCCTTTAGAAAACCTAGGGAAAACCCTGTCATGTTATGGATCTTTCAAACTTAAAATGTTTGCCTATACAGTACTATACAGTTTGAAGGGATATGTGTAAAAGAAGTCAATGCTTTCAACCCTGAGAGGATTGAATTGTGTGATTTCAGACTACTTGTTGGAACATTTTAAGTGAAAAGATACTGCAGTTTATAAATTTTTCTTTTTTATTACAACTGCATAAATAATTATTTTTTTGTAATTGGCACTGTAATAATTAGTTTTCTGTGGCGAGTGAGTATATTAAACCAAGCTTTAATTATTGTAAGGCAGAGTGCTGCTGAACACGTGGCTTTTCAACCTTGTGTAAAAAGCATTTCATTAAGATAAGTTATTGTATGTATGTTGCAGCGTAGGATTGGACTGCCTTTGGTAAACTCTGTTAATTAAGACAATATTCTCAGCTATGTGTGTGTTTACTTTCCTCAGATATTTTCTCACTGGTAGGAACAAGTTTTACAGTTTTTTTTTTTTGTCACTTGTAAATGAAGTGCTGCTTGTTTGCAACTTGACTGCAAGACATAGTTAACGTTAGATACTTGAATTGGAGGTGTTAGTTTGTGGTAGTAGAAATGTAGCACAAGATGGTGTATGGAATGGCACAAGTGAACAATACGCTGCCACCAACATGTTTATATGGTACTATGTCACTATTAGGCTTGTGTAATATTTACAGTCTGGCAAATAAGTATTTGATACACCGCCGATTTTTCAAGTTTTCCCACTTACAAAGAATGGACAGTTCTGTAATTTTCATCGTAGGTACACCTCAACTGTGAGAGACAGAATTTACAAAAAATTCAAGTAAATCACATTGTTAGATTTTTAAATAATTTATTTCCATTTTATTGCATGAAATAAGTATTTGATCACCTACCAACCAGCAAGAATTCTGGCTCTCACAGACCTGTTAGTTTGTCTTTAAGAAGCCCTCCTATCCTCCACTCATTGCCTGTATTAATTGCACCTGTTTGAACTCGTTACCTGTATAAAATACACCTGTCCACACACTCA
>NW_018127996.1:1093031-1110389 GCF_001952655.1 Monopterus albus
TCAACGGTTACCATTAGTAACACACTACACCGTCATGGCTTAAAATCCTGCAGCGCACGCAAAGTCCCTCTGCTCAAGCCAGCACATGTCCAGGCCTTCTGAAGTTTGCCAAAGACCATCTGGACGATCCAGAGGAGGCATGGGAGAAGGTCATGTGGTCAGATGAGACCAAAATAGAACTTTTTGGTATAAACTCCACTCACCAAGAAGAAGGATGAGTACAATCTCAAGACTACCATCCCAACTGTGAAGCATGGGGGTGGAAACATCATGCTTTAGGGGTACTTTTCTGCAAAGGGGACAGGATGACTGCACCGTATTGAGGAGAGGATGGATGGGGCCATGTATCGCGAGATTTTGGGCAACAACTTCCTTCCCTCAGTATTTTCTGCAAAGATGGGTCGTGGCTGGATCTTCCAGCATGACAATGACCCCAAACACACATCCAGGGCAACTAAGGAGTGGCTCCGTAAGAAGCATTTCAAGGTCCTGGAGTGGCCTAGCCAGTCTCCAGACCTGAAACCAACAGAAAATCTATGGAGGGAGCTGAAACTCTGTGTTGTCCAGCAACAGTCCCAAAACCTGAAAGATCTGGAGAAGACCTGTATGGAGGAGTGGGCCAAAATCCCTGCTGCAGTGTGTGCAAACCTGGTCAAGAACTACAGGAAATGTCTGACCTCTGTAATTGTAAATAAAGGTTTTGGTACCAAATATTAAGTTCTATTTTTTTATTGTATCAAATACTTTTTTCATGCAATAAAATGAAATAAATTATTTAAAAATTTAACAATGTGATTTACTGGAATTTTTTTTGTAGATTCTGTCTCTCACAGTTGAGGTGTACCTACGATGGAAATTACAGAACTGTCCATTCTCTGTAAGTGGGAAAACCTGAAAAATCAGCAGTGTGTCAAATACTTATTTGCCCCACTGTATTTGACTTTTTAATCTATTATCAGTCCTCTAAACATTACAATAACCCCTTTGTAATGTGGAATTTGCCATATATCCCTTTTTTGTTTTTCCTCTTAAAATGATGTTTTTTCTTAAAGTTCTCAGATGCAGTGAACATTAACCATTTTGCTTGTGGAGGATGTGATGGTGTAGATGTGTATTGTTGTTTAGATTTCTGTGTGCCCTTTCCCCACCTCAGTGGAGATATGTACTGTATGTGCTGAGTGAAATGAGAGTATACAGGCCTCTGCTGTCTAAATTAGCAAATAGTTGGAGTTTCTTTTTTCACTACTGTAATTGAATAAAGAAGCTAATTTCTTACATATGTTTTGTTTATGCAGTAATTTTAGTAGTAAGATTAAAATGATGCTTTGCACAAAATCAAGGGTATGAGGAGTAAGAAAAAAATGACAATAAAATAAACTGTTCTCATTAGATGGCATTAGATGTTTCTTATAGAAATATTCTTTACTGTGTTATATAGTAGGATTTTTTTTCCATTTATTTATTTTTGGTGGATCCAGTTAAACATTAGCTTGCATTTTCTTGCTAAGAAAAGTAAAATCACTATTAGTCTATGGTTTCTTTTTAGGATGGAAGCCAAATAAAAACTGCCCAGTATCTTTACAACTGCTGTTTCAAAACTGAACAATATAATACATATTCACATTCTTGCAGCAAGTTAGATGAGAAGATTAATATAATTTGTATCTCACTTCTCTGAAATATGAAGCTATAGACAGTTGCTGGTTAGCCTAGCTTAGCATAAAGATTGGAAGCAAGGATAAACAGCTAGTAGTAAAGTTAAACATTATTTGTTGTGTTTTAGGTTCAGGTTAGAGCTAGGTTTAGTTAGAGTATGGCTTGGGTGTTAGGTATTTAGTTGTGATGGTTGAGGATGAGTGTCTTCACAACTATAAAAAGACATGACTGTGTGTGTGTGGGATAGTGTTACTCATGTTGTGGGAAGATAAATCTGTTTACACAGTCACACTGTGGGAATGCCATGTCTTACAGGGACAACTGGTAAGCCCCCAAAATACAAAACTCTAACTTGGTTAAAGATTGGGGTGAGGTTAGGGTTAAGGGTAGGATGAGTGTTAGGGTTAAGTAAAAACAATCACATATTGCACATTGTGGGTAAGGAGTTAAATTGATGTCATCTGACTGACATTGCACATGTATAAATGTGTAAGGATAAGCATGAATTTGGTTTTAGATGAATTGTTGACCTCTTTTTACACCTGAAAAATAATGTGTTTTCTTAAGCCCAGGGAAAGAATGTTTCTCCTTTCCTTCACAAGGATGAGCCTCAAGAATGAATATTTGAAGTAGATTTATCATCATTAGGGATGGAATTATATCAACCCACCAAGTATGTTTTCCTTCCTCCACCTCCCATCAGTTGCTTTAACAATAGCGTAGAGAAATAGAGGAGCTGTGACAGGCTTGTATGTATGCTAGGTTTTTAAATACAGTAAAATATAAGCAAGCAGAAATAATATATACTGCTTGCCAAGTACATCTTCTGATGCACTGTAACACTTTATTAGTGAGGATCACCAATGTAACATGGGGTCATGGGTGTTTCAGGTCTTTCAACAACAGATCCTACCAGTGTTCATTAAGCCTTGGTGTGTGGCCAAGTTGCACTAACACTCTACGACTTGCTCCATCTGAGCCATTTAGAGAGTCTATATATAAACACTTTCCCCAAGCTCTTCACTGATTTTACTGCAGGGACAGGGACTCCACAGAGAGAAAAGCAGAACTTGCTGGTCACCTTTCCTCTACTGAGTGTGAAGAATCTTGATTTTGCTGGCTTTAAGCTCACTGTGGCCCAAGTGAGGAGCTTCTTTAGCCCCTGCAGGACACACCAGCTTCCCTGCACTAATGTTGTCAGCACAATCAGATTATCAGTCTCATCTGTCATCTATCTAATCACGGGTTGACACAGACCCAACTTGAACATTTAGTGCAACACATTCAAAGTAACGTGCATAGCTCCACCGATCTTCACCTTCAAAAGCTGTTGAACACTTGACTGTTTTTGTATGATCTTCCCACAAATTGACTTCAGGTGACTGTTGCGTAAGCATACATGAAGGCACATTCCTCAGTTTTCTTGGTCTGTCCATTATGTGCATAATTGAAGACCTTATTTAATGCAAGGTGATTAGTGACTAATGTAATTACTGGATTTAGGAGCAGTAATGCATTACATAAGTGTGTTACAAATGTAATCTGATTACAGTAACACATGTAACATGTTGCAGCCAACACTTGTTAACACAGTTCAGTGTCTTCCTTAGGGCATGCCAATTGTCTGCTGCATTTCTGTCCAACCAGCCTGTTTGTGAACTCAAAAGTGTTACTGATAAAGGCAGCTCATCTTTTTGTCCTCTCCTTCCTTCTCTTCCTGTGCCACTCAGTCCTGTACATGTTCACAGCTTCTTCATCAAGATGTTTCTAAGGAAGACAAGTGGGGCTCTCTCTGCTTCTTCAGCCTTCCTGAATTGACACTTTAGGTTCCTTGATCCTTGTCTAAGTTCTTGGATTTTTCTTGTTCAGTGTGATTTTTGACTTCCTCCCCTCTACTCCAGATCTCTCCCCTGCCAAGCTGATTGCTGATGTTGTCTAAACATGACTGTCAACAACCCTTCTTGCTGATATTTCTGTGATCTTGTCTGCATATTCATTAAACTCCAGAAGTTTCCTTTCAAGGTTTTTGATATTCACATGCACTGCTTGAAGTGATAACCTGAGACTCTTGAAGGCTCTTTGCAGTGTAGGTTTGTTCCATGCTTTGCTCCTCCTCTATCTCACCAAGGGAAGCCCCTATGCCTTGTGCTGGTTACTCCCTTCCCAAGCATTTCCTTTTGGCCTGGTAGAGCTTCAGGACATACAGGTTTTTCCAGGTCTTTCCACATACTGTATGCATGGCATTTGTTAGTGGGTTCCTGTTAGTTGAGGTTGTCATTTTGAGATCAGTCCCCCCCTCCCCCTTTGTGTCTTATTCACAAAGACACATTTAGCATGAACAAATTCTTGACAGCTTTCCTCTTAGATAATATCAAACACCTGATGCTGTGGGCTTCTTGCAGGCTGCTAGCAGAGACCGATGGAGTAAAAAGGAGCAAACTGTGAAAAATATTGTTTGGAATATGAAAGCAAGATATGAAGGACACAGGTGACGCATATTTAGCTTCAGTGTTTTTTGTAATTTGCAAGTCATGATGTTGGCACATTGACACTCGCTCACTGTAAAGTTGTAGGTTGATGAGTGTAACAGTGCCAAAGGTTTAAAGCCACACTTTGAGTCCCCATGGAACTCTGTGTTTATTACAGCCCACGATATAGACATCTTAAAAATAAACAGATGCTTTTGCTGTGTTTCACACCTTCATGAATTGCAGTCATAAAGCCTAGGAATAAGTGCAAAACCTGTCACACCAAAGCAAATCAGCATCTAGTCACATCCATTTGCGTGTTTGTGTCAACTGTAAGATTTGAATCTTATAGGCTACCCGCACTGGGGGATTTCAGACAGGTGTTTTCATCCTGCACCTCCCTGGAGATGCTGAGAGAAATTGAACAGCTTTGTGGGACATATGTAGATGCTGATGACCTCCCCTTACACCATGTTGCTCACCTTCTGTGGCCAGCGTTACCCCATTCACATGTGAAATCCACAGAGCTATGTCACATTCCACCCAAAGAGGGTGAGAGAGGCTCAGCATATTTGTTGTGAGTCAGAGGTCTCTGGCAGGATAGAACAGGAGACGATCCTGCCAACTCAGACACTATTGAAGTGTTTAGAGAAGCAGTTGAATCCTCCCTGCCTTCTTCTGTTCAAGATGCATTAAAATTAGTTGTGGGGCTGTCAGATTTTTCCTTTGCTCTGTGGTCAGAACAATGCAGGGCATTGGATCATGAGATGAAGTTGCTCCTCAGGAACTGTGCTTGACCCCTATGAATCAGTGAAAAGAACTCTTGAGGCTTCAACATACCGAGACATTTTGGACAGTCTCCCATTCCTGGACTCCATGGACAACTTTGCCAGAGGAGTGTATAAGCTATTATTTCTGTGTAGCTTCTTCCGGTTCTTTCAAACCAGGAACTCTCAATGAGACGAAAGAGACTGCTTTAGATTTTATAAAAAATAACCGTGCTGGTTTATTCAGAGGATCACAGGTAAAATTCACAGTACACGTCCAGAGCTCTCTCACCCAGATGAAGTTGCTCCTCAGGAACTGTGCTTGACCCCTATGAATCAGTGAAAAGAACTCTTGAGGCTTCAACATACCGAGACATTTTGGACAGTCTCCCATTCCTGGACTCCATGGACAACTTTGCCAGAGGAGTGGAAGCAGTTTTAATTGCAAAGGGTGGGCCAGCACCAATTTGGGCCCTATGTGTAAAAAATTGGTTGTGACTCATGCTCCTTTGCATGAGAAGGTAGGTGGACAGATGCTTTTGGCAACACAGTGTAGTATGCTAGCAGTGAAGACATGTTTACATTACACTGAGATTCCAAAAGGGGGCCTTATGCTCCATCTGGTTGGATGACTGATTTGTCTCTGACATTCAGGTCAGTCCTCCAATACAGTTTATAATTCTCCACTGTTTTTGATTGACATGATAAAATCATGTCAAAAGGGGGAATTGTAAAATTTGAATCTTATAGGCTTCAGTCACTTTATAAGCTTTAGTTACTTTTCATACCTTTAGTTACCTTTCATAACTTTATTTTTCTTGCTTATATATAAGACAGCTGTATTGATGATTGTCCAGAACTACTGAGCTTTGGTTACTTTTAATACCTTTATTTTCCTTGCTTATATAAAGTGATACTGAAGTAGAAACTGCCTGCTTTAACTTCTGTGTAGACATAGTGTATGTACCTTAAGGCAACCAGATGGCCTATTTTACATTTTAACACAGACCTGTTGGCCTGTTTTGCATCCTCACATAGGCCCGCTCAGCATATTACAAGTTCTGCTTTGTCGTGTAGTATCTTGCAGAGACAGGGGCCTACAACCTGAGATGACCACCTGGCCCGATTAGCATACTCATTAGGTCCTGCTTTGTCCTGCAATAGCATTACACAGAGTAGGGGTCTGCAGCGCAGACAACCCATTTTCAGTGTCATTGTAAACATAATGTTCATTTTATGTAGCAAAGCAGGTTGGGTGTATAGCATGGCAGACTTTCAGTATTTTCCATATCCAGAATCCAAAACAAAATGCTTTTGTTTAGTTGTCTAACTCAAAATAAGCCTTTCACGGACTAGTTTGCTAATTACCTGCATCTGTCATGAGCTAAATGCTAATGATAGCATGCTAACACTGACAATGCCAACATGCTGATGTTTAGCATGTAAGCTATGTTTTGCTCACTATATCATGTTAGCAGATTGGATTATTTCAAGGGAGATAACTCATGGCTCAGACAACAGATTTCCTGCGGGAGCTCTGTCTCTCTGATCCCAGCGCTGTAAGACTTCACCTGTGCCCAGACTTTGATAAAACTTCCTGTTGATTTTATACAGTCCTCTCCTGTCTTCACTTCTCGCGCTTTCACTTAAAGAACTTGGGTAAAATCTAACACAACAATATATGTGGACACAGACTTCTAAAATTTTGCTTCACAAAAAAAAAAATTTTTGCTTCACAGTTAGTTTGAATACACTGCCGTCCCTGGTAGGCTAGTGGTTAAGGGGCAGCACTCTCACCACGCCGCTCCAGGTTTGAATCAGGGTTGCGTCAGGAATGGCATCCGTAAAAGACGTGCCAAAATGTCAACATGTGAGTCGTCAGTGTGGTGACCACTAAACGGGAAAAAGCCGAAACTGACTTACTAGTTAGTTTGAATACACTGTTAGCAGTAGGCTGAAAATGTAAAATTTGTCCTGCAGGCACTACTTAAAGAACTTGGGTAAAATCTAACACAACAATATATGTGGACACAGACTTCTAAAATTTTGCTTCACAAAAAAAAAAAAACGAGAAAGAAGATTATCGGAATCAGGAGGGTTCATCTTCTTGCATGAAAGCGTTACAAAAACATGCCAACTGTAATGACTATTGTGCAGGATGCTAATTCTGAGGCTGCCCTTGTGTTTCATCACCTTCCCAGACAAGACTCTTTAGAGACTGTTGAACTGTATTCTGAGCCTAGCCTCATTGATGCTGGGGACCAAATAACATAAAGTAAGTGGCAATTGAAGCACATAACTTACCGTATAACCCAAAAATGTTAGATTTACATTTCTAGAATAAACAAGGAGACACAGTGTTAACAATGAGCTTTGGAGGTGCTGGTAAGGCTAATTGTTTATCCCCTGCTTCCAGTCTTTATGCTAAACTAAATGTGCTGATGTAGTTTTCATTTATGTTATTATAATTACTTGAAGATGCAGTGAAATAAAAAAGCCAAGTTCTAATCCAAAATCTAAATTGTTACATCAGTTTTCTCTTTTGATATGCAATACAGCAGGTGAGCACTGTCAGAGAACACAACAGAACATAAACAGGCCTAGACTGACACAACAGATATATCACTAAGACACTACAACATAAGACTAATGACAACAAACAGTAGTGGTAGTAACAGAGGTATAAGATAAGTGAATAAGTAAGTGTGTGTGCATGTCTGGGAATTGTGAAGAGAAGAAAACATGGGAGAATAAAGAAGGAGCGCACAGAGGTGTACAGTATAAGTGGTATGAGAGAGAGATTATTGGGACTGAGGATAAATTGGCATTAGAACTGGCAGAAATGGGTGCCAAGGTCTAGTCCACCTCTAAAGCAACAGAAAGGACTGTTGCAAAGGTAATCCCAGTGAAGGAGGTCTATGGTGTTCCTACCATAGACCACACTCACACTCTTCACATTACTGAAGGTAAAGATGCACATAACATTATAGCTGTATCAGTCTTTTCATCTGTCTATAACCATATTTCCCAATAAATGTTCCTTTAAAATCAGCTTGAATAACAATCGTTTCATGTGTGTGCTTTTGTCCTCGCTGTTCTACAGTGTTGCCCTGAAGTGTCTTGTCAGATCTTTTACCCGCACCCTTTATTCTGAAGCTCTGTTGACTCTTCCGCCTTTCCAGCATCATGTATACAAACTGTCTCTCTTCTACCAAACGTTAGCTTCAACATTTGAGGTGCACATAAATCTAATCAAGCCAGGGGGGACATCTGAATCAGGTTGCACCAGCCTGTAACTCCTTCAATAGGTTTATGCATCTAGTACAACAATTAACTCCAAACTGAAGTTAGGAAAGTGTGCGAAACAAAATGTAGTGATCAACATTGTGAACGACATTGTGGGACGTGGGAACTTACCACTGGTTCTCGATATAAATGGAGAAGATTCACCAGCACTTAAAGGTATTGGCTTTGGAGTAGAAAGTGGATTATAAGACCAGTTATGCTCTTACATCCACCCACCTGCCATCTGTCCTTTTAGCTGTCAACTGGTGTATCAAATAGCCAATGTACCAACCTACAGTCAGCTGGCAAGTCTGTGACCCAGTCAAACAGTCATCCAGTCAAATTACTAATCAAGTTGCCAGCTTACAAGATGAATGCTTCCAGTGGCTTATACACACACCACCTGAGACCTCTCGCCATCAGCTGTTCCTCACTCACCAGACATTCTTTAATGGACAATAAAGACACCCAGAACTGTAAGCTTTATAAGGCAGAGCTGCAAAATTGAACATTATCACCTCATTTTTGAAGGAGGATTCATTGCAGGACTGTTGTATTAGACTGGCTTTCTTTAAGCTAGGTGTACCTAATAAACTGACAACCGAATATACTGTTTTCACTGACGGTGGGTCAACTCCTGTATTTACCTATTGGTGACACCAACAGTCTTGCTCCTCAGTTTTCTTACCCTGTGCATGTCTGTGCACAAATAACCACATCATTACAAATCAAGCCCGAACACTTGAAAATGGCAGAAATGACCTGTGAACTGAGTTTTCAGGTGAATTATTCCAGTAAGCTTTGTATTCAGAAAATGCTGCCGAACCACACTCCACCATCAGCATCCTCCAGAAAAGAGCTCGGACTCACTGATGGGATTCTGGCTTTTCACAGTAGCAACCTTCTGCTGTGAGGAAGGGTGTAAGGTTAATCTGTATGTGTTTGAAGTCAGGGTTGTGCCTCACTGACTCGCTCCCTCTCTTCTCTCATCGCTCTTTTCGTCTCTCCTTCACACACTCTCTGTCTTTTGCTCACACACATCAGCTCTTTGAACAGTGACTAGAGCTTTCTGGTGTTTCTCTGTATTTTTTTCTTTGCCCCTCTTTGATCTGTGGCAAAAGGTTAAGGTGACTTTGGGGGATTGTGTGGGGCTGGGAGTGCGTAAAGCTCATGTTAGAGTTTCTGTTGGTGCTACTGGCTGCATAATTAGTGTTTATTATAGGAGAGAGTTTTAACATGCTGATTAGTACATAACATAACTTTATTTTAACTAATGTAACTATGTCCTGTTTATTGGGAAACAAAATAAGAACATCCAACAGTATCATGCAATCTAGCAGTAGCGACTTTAGAAGAGCCACAATTTATTATGTAAAAGGGAAATCAACTACTGTGTACAGAGTTACAATTACTAAGTAAGTAAGTATAACTACTGTACTGCTACTATTACTACTAATAACTGTCAAGACAGTGGCAGCCTGTTGCAGTAGTTATCATATTTATGGTACTTTTTGTGGTAATTCTTTAACTTCCTATGTTTAGACGCTCCCTCCTTAGCTTTTTAACTCTAGTACAGACACAGTGCTTGGGTTTCTTTGGATTTTGGGGAAACTTTTTTCATGCCAGGATAATGGGAGTGACTATTGTTGATGTAGCTGACTGCTGTATCCAAATCCACATGGCCAGGAACAAGGCCACAAATTTCTGAATAACTGAGAGAAAGAAAGAAGCAGCACAAACTCTTTCTCTCTTCTATTGTCATTGGAAATGTAAGAGCCTTGGTGAATAAAATGGACAAGTCCAGTGCACTGACTAAGACCAGGTGAAATTTCCAGAGCAGGGCTGCTGACATGGGGGGAACACCAGGTCAGTTGTCCTGGGCTCTGTATCAAGGGGCGGGGGGTAGTTGGTCAGGTGGGAGCAGAACCTCTAACCGTTAATCTGTCAAAATAATGTATCCAAAATACATGTTTGTTGAAACTTTATATAGTATTTGTAAGTCACTTTTTTTTCTTCCTTATTTTGCTTGACATAGCCTAGTGGTCAAAAACTATTTTACTTCCTCCACCTATAATGCAAAAAAAAAAAAATGGTTTGGTCTGTCATGCTACTGTAAGAGGGCACACATTCAGTTTTGGTCACTTGCCAAAAGTCAGGTCCTCAGAAAAGGAAAAAAATGAAAAGAATAAATTGACAACACAGGTACAAGGAACTTTTTGTCTGGGCATTTGAAAAAAGATACTGAAGTGGAAGATTAAGCTTCAAGTAGTGTTAGGTATTTTTAGTCAGATAGATATTGGTTAGATACTTTATGTATTAGAAATGTTTAGTGGAGATAGGATGTCTAGTTAGACTGTTAAATGCTTAGTCATGCTTATGAGTTTCTACAGGGTACATCTGGTCAAGGATACTAGAGAGAAGAGTTGATGACTGTGAGCAGACAGGGTGTTTATTATTATGACGTGTATAACTGTAGCCTTAGCCATAATATGTTCTTATGTTTAAGTCACGACATGTACTAGAGGTCGTGAGAATGTTTTTAGTTACACACCACTTAACCAACAGATACACACCCATTGATTTGCTTCATGTTTTGACTACTGCTATGACCAGCTGCAAAGCTGGTAACAGAGACGTCTCGGTTGACGTTTCTGTGTAGTATGGGGCTAGCCCAACCAAGGGGATATAATGTATAGGCCTGGTGGGTTCAGGGTCTTTCATCTTACATCTGCCTGCGTGCAGTTTGGAGGTGCAAGATACCTGAGCATGTAATGTTAATTTTACCTGTGTTCATGGAATAAATCAGCACTGTTTTGAAGTTACTTGGACTGTCTCGTCTCTCAGAGTCAGTATGGTAAAAAGTATCGGGTACAACAGTAGGAAAAGCATGCCTAAACTGTATCAGTTTGTGACTTTTCCCACTAGAGGAAACAAAACACTGGACCACAGTTACAGTAACATTAGAAACACTTTCTCAGCTGAACCTAAGCCTCATTTTGGTAGATCTGACCACCTAGCAATCCAGCTCAGGCCGGTTTACACCACATGGCTCAAAGCGAAACCAGTCACAGTGAGAACTGTTAACACTTGGACTGACAATGCACAGGCCAGCCTGCAGGGCTGTCTAGGCCACAAACTGGAACGTCTTCAAAAGGGCCACAGACAATATTCATGAATATGCAGAGACTGTGAGCGAGATAAAACAGAAAATCAGGAAAAGGCAGGATGCTTTCATAAATAGGAATAAAAACAGAGTACTTAAAACAAGAGACCTGTACGAATCTGTATAATCTGTACAAGGTATATTTACAGGTATTTTTGTGTATTGCGGCCTTAATGCTTTGTTGCCTTTATGTAAATTTTTATTTTAAGACCAAGTGAATTACTAAGTGCGATGTTTGAAGTTCACTGAGGAAAATACTATTACCCTATTTTTGTGTATTGTGGTTTTAATACTTTGTCGCCCTTATGTAACTTTTTTCTTATTTTCAGACTAAGTGTTCTTTCTGGCTTTTGACTCCTTACCTGACTCAGTAAGACTGATGGCAAATATAAAATGTGAAAAACCTGTGCCCTCATTACCCTACTAAGTAGAATACCATATAGAATTCCATTAGGTGCAATACCATGTGCAATATTTGAAACTCCTCACTTTACCTGCTACCTTATTCCTGCATCCACACTTTTATCAACTATTTTGTATCTTGGGTATTGTTGTTTTTTGTATTCTTAGGTAATCTTATATTTAGACTAGGTGTTCGTTCTTTTGGCTTTAAACTCTTTACTTGACTCCAGGAGAGCCCTGCACAAGAATTCCTATATGCCTAGACTGTGTGTTTATGCATAAATGGCAAATAAAAATCTTGAATCTTGAAGTAGAAGTACAGCCCCACTGGGTATTAATCAAGAGCAAAGTTAAACATCAGTTTAGCTAGTTTAAGTATCTGGCATACACAATAGCTACCACCTAGCTTTACTTTGCTTGTATAAAAGCCTAACACAACAGGTCAAACCTGAGTCTAAACAGGTGTAATTGCACTTGTAAATGAATCCATGCTTTATCTTTAGTGCAGGCTACTTTAAACTGCTAAGCCTGTTGAAAATTAAAATGGTGAACTATTAAGTGCACAACAATGCTACCCATGATATGAAAATTAAAATGATGAACTAATAAGTGCACAACAATGCTACCCATGATATTAGATGCACAAAGGCCATAGAAAAACACTGAACAAGCTCAGCTGTGTCAGGCTTGGTTCAAGTTCAAACATGAAATACAACATGCTTTGAGGGCTCAGGGCAGGTTTGGCTACCACACTGTCAGACTCAGGTCAGATTTGGACAGAAATATACAGCCTGAGCTACAGTTTTAGTTAGCCCATAGTTGGATTAAATGTGGGGGAGGGGAGAGTTCTCTTGATGTGTGCAAATGGAACATGTGGCATATGTGTGCTATTTGACCTGAGGAGGGGGCATGTGTGTGTGTGGTGTGTGTGTGGGCAGGGGGGCTTTGTATATCATTTTGTCACCAGCATGAGTAAAATGCACATAGGGCCTGGTCAGGAGTGCTCACTGAGACATGGCTGCAGGAGCTCCAGACTTCTTCCAGACTCCAACTCTGCTGTCACGGGCTTTCAGACGATACGGGCCAAAAGGGACAGCAGACTGAGCGGTAAGAAGAGATGAGGTGGGATTGGTGGAGGTGGGTGCTTGTTAACAACAGATCATGTAATCTCGAACGTGTTACCGTGAAAGAGCATCTCTGCAGCCCAGACACTGAACTGTTAGCTGTGAGTCTGCAAATTATTTTTCATCATTTTACACCTATTACAGTATCTGCCAAGGGAGTCACATGTGCCATTGTAGTCACTGTTTATATTCCACCGTCAGTAGCTGCAGAAGCAGCATGTGATGCCATTAACTCGATCTCTGTTAGACTTGAAACTTAACATCAAAGTTTTCATTGCTATTTCAACAGGCTTTAATCATAATGTCTCTTTCTGTAACACTGCCAGCTTCCTAGCAGTACACCAAGTGGCCCAGCAGAGAAAATAACACTTTGGATTTATTATATTCAAATTTAGAAAATACATACACTTCCAGTGGCCCCCACTTCACTGCTGTCTCATCCTTACCCACACCCCCTCATGGACTACAACATGGCTCCAGCACCACCTTAATTTCCATCAGAAAGAGAAACCTTACTTGGATGTGGTACACAGATTTGTTTATTAAATACACTAGGTACCTCCCATTCTAGATAAGACTGGGAGCATTGCTATGGAGGCTCAACAGAAAGCTTTGAACCCTGGTGCTCAAGCTAACTTGAGTAGTGGAGCTGCTGCTCTCATGGCAGAAGAGCCATGATGAATGTTTTGGTGTAAATTCTCATCACGCTGCTTTAGAGACTTCAGCCTTGGGCTATGATGTCATTAGCATCATATCCTCACCATTCATTTCCAAACAATTTTCACTGCGCTACATGGGAATTAGATTGCTCATTACTTCTGTGGCAGTGTCTACCTGTCTGTGCGTGTGTACATGTATGTGTGTTGTCAGAGTTATTATGCTGATACACCTCTCCTCTCATCATTGTTATAGAAAGCACCAAGGGGAGGATCTTTGTGTTCAGTTTGGTTAATGAGACAGTTTCCAATGAGTTCTCTCCATGGGGCAGCGGAGAAAGTCACTCTCCACTGTTTCCTCTTCGATTTTTCCTGCTGGTCTACTTCTTTGCTGAGTTCTTATGGTTTCTCCAGATATCATATAATCACCACTTTTTTGTCATGTCATTTTCTTCTTTTCTGTGCCCCTTTCCCCTATCCAACTATTCTGAACAATCTCCATCCATCCCTAGGTTTTCCTTTTCAACCAGAGTAGCCAGTACACCGACATTAGCATAAATAAGGTATGAGGTGGTGTACCATTCCCCCCAAACCCACCACCACACACACACACACATATGCTGACTGTTGACTATTGCACATACAACTCCCATGCAGCATACATTCTCTTATTATATTCTTACATATTTTTATTATATCTCTTTATTTGCTGCTTAAAGTGCCTTAGATTTTGTGTTACTTATTTATCTACTTTATATTTCATTTGTATTTTGTGGCATTCATGTGGACGGCAAAGTAAGAATTTCATTGTACAGAGAAACACGTTTCCTAACTGTGCATATGACAAATAAACGCTTTGAACTTGACTTGACTTGACTTGACTTGACATCACCACATTCCTCCATCAGATGGAAAGGAATGCAGGGCAAGAGTTCCCTGGGGAGAATGTTCATGTTTTCCTTGAAACAGGGAGATGCCAGTGTGACCTGAAAAACCTGAAGGGCTAAGCTCCAAACAACTCTTTGAACAGGTCATGCTAATTGTTAAATCCTTACATAAGAAAATTATCATCCTAGATCCTAGTAATGAGCTTTGAACAATTGATAGGGCGATTAGTGATCTTAACATTAATATTAATCAGAATCAGTTTTATTTGCCAAGGCAACAATGATCTATTCTTAAATAAATACAGTACATAAGTACTGTATATATAAAATCACCAATGATTCTTTCTGCAGTCCTGACCATCCGCTGGAGTCTGTTCCCTTCTGCTCCTGTCCTTTTTGGTTGCTGAACCAAACCAGACAGTGATGGAAGAGCAGAGAACAAACTGTTATTCCTCTGTAGAACTGTATCAGCAGCTCCTCCTGAAGTCCACTGTCATCTCCACTGCTTTGAGGATGCTCAGTGTTGTTGCGACAGCACCACAGGGCCAGCTGTTCAACCTCCTGTCTGTTTTCAGAAAGCTGCTTCTACTACAGCTGGGATCTTCGCACTATTTTTTGCATTTGTAATGATGAGGGGAAAAATTCTGGAGTAAGTTGTTGGAAGTTTTAGAGTGGTTCTCTGGTGAAAGTAATCTGAGATGAGTTGCAGAAAATTGGCCACATTAACAAACAGAAAAGCAGTAGAGAGCACACAACCAAGGCAGCCATCTGTGGTGCCATCTTATTTTAAAAGTATCGGATTTACGGTGTGTTATACTTAGGCCAGTTGGTGCCTGCTCATGAATATTTCACCTTTTTAATAGCTTCTTTGGTATTTTACTATATGAAATGCAACCAAGTTTTCTGAATTCACAAGACTGAATACCTCACTCAAACATAATGTGCTTATTAAAAATGTGTTAAAAGAGAATTTTGTTCCCTCAGTAGACAAGCCAATAAAAATGGGAGAAATCACACGCCTAATTATTACACCCCTGGATGGCTAGAGTGTTACCTCAATCTATTCAATGCATAAAATCACTTGGTTGACTGAAAAAAAAAATTGTCCTGTGCAAGGAAGGATCCTACTGTGGCTTTCAGCTTGGAGAACTGTGGTCTGTTAAAGGTGTACACAAATTCTCACTGGATGTTCCTGCTTGGGGTTTTAATGATTCTTGTAGTACTGACATGCTAAACTAGTCCACTAGTAGCACTACAGGAAAAGTCATCGGGTTGTTAAAATCAAAATAGCTTATCCTATTGGAAATATGAATGTGTTCCAAATGATTTATGACAATTTATCCACTTGGTTATTGTAAGCAAAGCTGACACTTTGGCTTGAGGATGGCACACAAAAAAATTTAACAAAAGTCACACAGCACTAAACATCAAAAGATTGTACAGTATGAATGTGCTCAGTATATTTTATAGAAGTCCATCAGTTTTTAGCCATGCAAACAGTGTGGTTCTGTAGAGAAAATGTCGCTCAGTTGGTCTGTTGGCCCACAGCATTGGTCAATTTGAAATATTTCAACAATTGAATTGATTACCAAAACTTTGACAGATATTTATGAGTCCTCAAAAGATTAATCCTATGAACTTTGGTGATCCTCTGACTTTTTATTCTATCCACCAACAGGATTTCACTTCTAAAAGTCAAATATCTTTAAAACAACTAAATTCAATTTATTTTATTTGTACAGTATATCATCAAAGCACAAAACAAATCATCTCAAGGCATTTTACATAGTAAGGTCTGGACCCTACAATATTATGAGTTGTAAGATGGCACCAACAGCGATGGCAGCCTTGGTTACTCGCGCTCTCTTGTGTTTGTTGTTTTTCTTTGTTTTGTCAGTCTCTTGCAACCCATCTCGGATTACTTTTACCAGAGAACAACTGTTAAATATCGGACAACTCACACCGAACTACCTTTCTCCGACTTTTGTGAACAAAGAATGCTGTGTGGACATTCTGATCAGAGGCACGGTGGCAATGTACGGGGCCTGGAAGAAACGCTGCCATGGCAAGCGAGCGGGCACCTTGGTGTGGCTATGCCAGAGAGGGACCCAGACTCCACTCCCGTTTATCCACCTAGCAAATCTCCGCTCTCTAGTCAACAAGGTGGATGAAATTCTTCTCGTCAACAGGACTAACTCTGACTTTGCACGCTCTGCTACTTTGTGCTTCACAGAGACCTGGCTGAGCGACTCTATCACGGACAGCGTGATACAAGTACCGGGCTTCCAGGTGTACAGAGCGGATCATGTAAAGGAGCTGTCCGGGAAGACGAGAGGAGGTGGAATCTGCTTCTACATAAATGAAGGTTGGTGCACAGATGTCACAGTGCTACAGAGGACATTTAACACAGACTTAGAGACTCCTTTTATTAACTGAAAACCCTTCAGTTCTCCTCGTGAATTTTCGAGCTTCATCCTGATGGGTACTTATTTAAAGCCGCAGGACCACTACAGACACTCCTGGCAGAACAGATAACTAGCGTGGAGCTCGAACATCCCGACTCTCTACTTATTGTTCTAGGGGACTTTAACAGATCAAATCTCTCCCACAAACTGCCAAAATACAGACAGCATGTCACCTGTCTCACCAGGGACAAAATCACACTGGACCACTGCTACACAATGTTAGGTATTTTTAGTCAGATAGATATTGGTTAGATACTTGTTGTATTAGAAATGTTTGGTGGAGACAGAATGTCTAGGTAGGCTGTTAAATGCTTAGTCATTCTCATGGTTTTTTAGCAGGGTGCACATGGTCAAGGATAACTAGATAGAAAAAGTTTGATTGTCAGCAGGCAGGATGATTATTGTTATTATTATGATATGTTTAACCGTAATTGTAATCATAATATTTTCTTATGTTTAATGTCATGACATGTCACTAGATGTCA
>NW_018127996.1:1110688-1113137 GCF_001952655.1 Monopterus albus
ACCCTGGACCAAGAAACCTATACAATATTAATCCTTCTGGGCTAGCCCCATCCTACACAGGCCACGTCAAACCGTGACGGCACCTGATATGCCAGCTTGGCAGCTGACCAGAGCAGTAGTCAAAACATGAAGAAAATAATGTGTGTGAATGTTGATTATGTGGTGTGTATCTAAAAACATACAGGACATTCAGGGACATGTCCGAACAGTAAGCCTCGGAAGATATTATGATTAAGATTACGGCTGAACATAGCAATAATAATAGCAATATTCATCCTGCCTGCAGACTCTTCAATCTAGTTGACCTTGAGGCCCACATGCAGCCTGCAGCAAGCTCATGACAATGAACTAAGCATTTAACAGCCTGAGCTAGACATCCTGTCTACCCTACACATTTCTAGACAACAAATCTCTAAATATCTAGCTAACTAAAAAAATACCTAACAGAATAAACCAGCACGGTTATTTTTTATATATCCAAGTGGTCCGCTTCATCTCTCTGAGTTCCACTGGTTAAAAGAGCCAAAAAAAGCTTTCAACAACAATAAAAGACGCCTATCACTCTGTCCCCCACGCAGCCCTCAGACTCTCAGATCACTGTATGGTCCATCTTATTCCAACCTACAGGCAGAAACTTAAAGCTGCGAAGCCTGTGGTCAAAAAAGTGAAGCACTGGACTGAGGAGGCTAAGTCAGAGCTACAGGCCTGCTTTGACTGGACAGACTGGAGTGGATTTGAGACTGCAGCTACAGGCCTGGATGAACTCACTGACATTGTGACATCTTATATCGGCTTTTGTGAGGATGTGTGTGTGCCCAATAAGTCCTTCTGCACATACAACAACAACAAGTCCTGGTTCACAACAAGACTCAAGCAGCTTTGTCATGCCAAAGAGGAGGCTTACAGGTGTGGGGACAGGACTCTGTACAGCCAGGCAAGGAACATACTGACAAGGTAGATCAGAACAGCAAAGAGGAGCTACTCTGAAAAGCTGGAAGCTCAGGTTTCAGCCAACGACCCCTCGTCTATGTTGGGGAGGCTGAAAAGCATCACTAGCTATAGGAAACCATTCCCCCCTGCTGTGGAGGACCGGCAGCTAGCAGATGATTGAATGTGTTCTACCCTAGATGCAGCCTGCAGAACTCATGACAATGCACTAAGCATTCAACAGCCTGGGCTAGACATCCTGTCTGCCTTATACATTTCTAGACAACAAATCTCTAAATATCTACCTAACTAAGAAAATACCTAACATAACAAACAAAGGGTATGAATACTTATGTAAATGGATTATGTCAGTCTTAATTAATTTACAAAACACTCCAAAAACCCGTTTTCACTTTGTCATTGCGGAATATTGTGTGTAGATTGATGACGGAGGAGGCTAAAATTTAACATAGTGAGGTGAAGGAAAACAGACTTTTGAAAATTATCAGGGCATCTTTAATTATTCTTGCAAGAAGTAGCACACAACAGATACTCAAGGGTGTCTTTGCAGTAAGCTCAAAGGAGTGAAACGTCTCGAGCTACTTATACTATTCTTTGCAGGTTTGTTGCTCTTTGTTCTGCCAGGCAAACATTTGTCCCCTCCAAGTGTGGGGGTCAGGTCACAATGTATGTTTTCTTATCAGGAGATTGCCTATGTCCTAACTTCCCAACCTAAAGAGCAATAAACTTTTACGAGCAGTTTCCTGAGTTCTTTAAGCTAAAGAATATCATTTTACAATGACTGCATATTTGTTCAGAGTAAACATTAGTTACGCACAAGAAGGAAAGCTATGTCCAGTATTTTTCCATCACTAAGTCAGAGCTGCAGGCCTGCTTTGACTGGACAGACTGAAGTTTATTTGAGACTGCAGCTACAGGCCTGGATGAACTCACTGACATTGTGACATCTTATATCGGCTTTTGTGAGGATGTGTGTGTGCCCAATAAGTCCTTCTGCACATACAACAACAACAAGTCCTGGTTCACAACAAGACTCAAGCAGCTTTGTCATGCCAAAGAGGAGGCTTACAGGTGTGGGGACAGGACTCTGTACAGCCAGGCAAGGAACATACTGACAAGGTAGATCAGAACAGCAAAGAGGAGCTACTCTGAAAAGCTGGAAGCTCAGGTTTCAGCCAACGACCCCTCGTCTATGTTGGGGAGGCTGAAAAGCATCACTAGCTATAGGAAACCATTCCCCCCTGCTGTGGAGGACCGGCAGCTAGCAGATGATTGAATGTGTTCTACTGTAGGTTTGACAAACAACACTCCCCGCTCACCCTCCCCACCTCAGATCCAGCAGCTGCTCCCCCGACAATCACCACCTCTAATGATCTGTGAAAAGGATGTGCGTGGCCTCTTTAAAAGACAAAAGATCAGAAAGGCACCAGGCCCAGATGGCGTGACCCCCTCCTGCCTGAAAGTGTGTGCTGATCAGCTGGCCCCCATCTTCACACTTATC
>NW_018127996.1:1113262-1128640 GCF_001952655.1 Monopterus albus
ACATCCTCCACTCCAAACTGACCCAGCTCACTGTGCCTGCCCCCCACCTGTCAGTGGATTACTAGTTTTTTGACAGACAGGAATCAGCAGGTGAGGCAGGGGAAAACCACATCCAGCACCCGGACAATAAGCACAGGTGCCCCCCAGGGATGTGTGCTCTCCCCTCTGCTGTTTTCACTCTACACCAATGACTGCATCTCTAAGGACCCCTCTGTCAAGTTCCTAAAGTTTGCAGATGACACAACGGTCACTGGTCTCATCCAAGACGACGACGAGTCAGACTACAGACGGGAGGTTGAGCAGCTGGTCCTGTAGTGTAGCCTAGCTGCAACAACATGGAGCTGAATACACTCAAAACAGTTGAGATAACAGTGGAATCACCCCCCAACTACCACCTTACCCCCCCTCACCATACTTGATATTATATTGCTCTGTTGGGATGATAAGGCTCTACGAGCAATTCTGATTCTGATAGACAAAAACCCAACAAATTTCCCTTGAGCTAGCATTTGTCAACAGCAGGGAGGAAAAACTCCTTTTAATGAAAGTAACCTCCGACAGACCCTGGCTTTTAGTGGGCGGCTTTCTGACTCAACCAGTTGGGGTGAGTGGATAGAGGAAAGAGAAAAGAAAAGCAGCAAACACAACAACAAACAATCAAACACTGGTCAGGTTGATGTGGCCAGTTACTGCTCATCACTAACATTTCTGGAGTGAGGGATACCTGCGGGAAGGTACAGGGAGAGAGAGCCTAGGCCTTATCATATATCTAGTCATTTCATAGACACTATTACATGGGCAGCCCTGCGATGGATTGGCGACCTGTCCAGGGCGTACCCCGCCTTCGCCCGATTGCTGGCTGGGATTGGCTCCCCGTCCCCCCGTGACCCCGTTCAGGGACAAGCGGTAGAAAATGAATGAATGAATGAATATTACATGGGCAAAATGCAGGCCATCCTGTTCACTAGAAACCACTGCTACAGTTAAATATATTCAGTGGCAACGAGACAGTCCAGGTCCCCTGTTTGCTTGCAGTTAGTAAGATGACTGTCAGTCTTATCCCTGTTCAGCCACACTGGTCATTATGGTGCCATGAAATATCACAAGACATAACACAATGTGCTAATCACCTTTCTACTCTCCCTCACTGTCCTACTAATATTATATTGCTCTGTTGGGATGATAAGGCTCTACGAGGTCTTTAAGATACGATGTAGCCTTGTCATTAAGGGCTTTGTATGTTAGGAGAAGGGTTTTAAAGTCTATTCTGGATTTTACAGGGAGCCAGTGGAGGGAAGCTAATATGGGAGAGATATAATCTCTCTTGCTAGTTCCTGTCAGTACTGTGTTTGCAGCGTTTTGGATTAACTGGAGGCTTTTTAGGGAACTATTGGGACATCCTGATAGTAAAGAGTTACAATAGTCCAGCCTAGAAGTAACAAATGCATTGATCAGTTTTTCAGCATCACTTTGCTTATACTGCATTGAATGTATTAATGTTTGGTTACATTATGGAGAGCTTAATTACTTCAGTAATTTGTGCTAGCTTTGCTCTAAACCAGTGACAATATAAGGTTAATAGATGAACGTCTAATAAAAGGTTTGAGTACTAATGTATAGTACTGGATGGATTGGTCTCCAAGCAATTAATCTTAGTGCTTTTTGTTGAAACACCTTGTGGAGTGCAGTCACACTAGCATTTACAGCTCGGTAATAAATGGCTTTAAAAAAAAGCCATTACTGTATATTTTGTCCAAATTTCAGTTTGCAGAGTATATTGACTTACAAGTATGACCCAGTATCTGCCAGCCAATGACATGAATCAGTGTCTGACTGGAGCTGAGAGAGTTACTGATATGCATTCAAAAGGTCCATCCTTAAAACTTCACTAACTGTAATCTCAATTGTTTCTGAAACACAGAGAATAGAAGAGCAGCTGTGAATATGACTTGGCTTCTCATGTGTTCTCATACTGATAAGGCAAAGGCATAAAATGAGGAAAATGGAATGCTGAATGGAGCAGCAGTTCAGCAGCTGCTGGTAAATTATATTTTCTCAAAATAAACTAGCTAGCTAAGACATGTGGTGATGTCGGAGCCAAAAGTGCTACTGTCATCTGCTTCTTTTTCAATGCTACCATGCACACCGACGCTGGTGGCTCACAAAGTGCTGTTTTTTCATGTTCCAATATAATTCAAGATGATGAAAGTGTCAGAAAAGAAACATTTAGAAAAGTTGATCTTGAGCCACAAACTCCTCAGTGGCAAATGAAACCATTCGGGGTGAAAGCTGCTGGATGCTATTGTTGATGCTGCAGAAGAGTTACCAGTTAACAAAGCAATAAATGGCATTGCTTGTATATCACAGAAAGCAGTTGAGTACTGTGCCTCTAAGTTTCCCGGTATTTTTTCATTAGATTCACTGTTAGCACTCTGCAGCCAGATGTAAACAAGATTTTTGAGTTGTGACTAATTTACAGTGACAATAGAAGTGTGCTAAAAATGAGAAAATCAATAATAATTGCAAATTACCTGTAATCCCCACACACACATTTTACACACCTGAGTAATCACTGCAACCACTTGGCTTTATTGGGTACATAATTAGGTAAATGGAGATTGACTGTGTGTAGTCAAAGGCTATCATTTGATCGTACTATTAATACACCTGTATCTGGAAGGTCCAAACTCTGTGAGTCAATAGAGTGGTATAATCCACAGAATGGAGGCAATAAATGTACTGGGCACTTGTCACACTGTTATAGTATTTGCTCCTGAGCTAATGCTAATTTGCAAGGTGGATAAAGCACTGGATAGCTCAGTTAAGTTAATGCTAAGATTATTTGATTTCAGCTCAAAGTGAGCCTTATAGTATTTCTTACTCTGTCAAAATGGAATCTGTGTATTTGATTTTGGCAGAGTAATAAATCAAGTAAATGAGTGAAATTCGCTTATTAATTCAGAGTTTCCCTGGAGGCAGCTGCTTGGAAATAGCAGGACGTTTCTGTTATTTTTAAAGCAGTTGCAGTAATAATGATTGAGAATGTTTCCAGAAACTGCATCTGTCAATGTGACACACCAATGTAAAGGTCACTAATTCATTAAAATACACAGCAGTTAGATTTATTAATGTGGTCAGAAAGAAAACAACTCCCATATTCCTAATGTAAATATATTACAGATAGGAAAGATTCTGTTGTGATTTTATACGTGGAGTGTTTTTCTCAGCTTTTTATGGTTATATATATGACACTCAGGCCCAGCTAAAATGGTTTACACTTTTATTGTAAGTGGGATTTTTAATAATTATTGTGATAATAGCAGCCGTGCTGTACAATATCAAGGAAAAAAGCTGTAGGCTAGATCAAGCTGAATGGAGCCCCATACTCATCATTCTTGAGAGAGAGAGAATAATTTGTTATATAATAAATGTAACCGATTCCCTGAAAATGAGCAGTAACTCCACACTTAGACTCGGTCAGTCCTCCCTTTGCTCTCAGAACAGTCGCATTTCCTTGTGACATGGATTCCCAAGGATGCTGAAGACATTCCATTGAGATTCTGGTCCATGTTGACATGACATTTCTGAAGATTTGTCAGCTGCACGTTCATACTTTGAATCTTCTGTTCCCACAAGTATTTTATTATATTCAGATCTGGTCGCTGGGGAGGACGTTCATGAAATCACTTTTTATTTGTGTCATGGTGCCTTATTGTGCTACAAGAAGACATATTGGATGAAAGCTGCTGAGTGCTATTGTTGATATTGCTGCAGATGTCTCTCTCTCTCTGTGTACAGTAGAAATAGCCATTAGAGAATAGCAACAATACTCTGGTAGGCTGCATTTAAATGATGATCGAGGGGCCAAAAGGGCAAAAAAACATTCCCCGCACCATGACACTGCCACCGCCAGCCTGGGCTGATGGCACAAGGGCAGTTGGCTCTATGGATTCATGCTGTAGATGCCAAATTCTGACTCTACCATCTCTGTGTCTTAGCAGGAATCAAAATTTATCAGATCAGACTTTCCTTTTCAGCTGTCCAGCTTTAGATAATAAATAAATGTGCAGAGTTGATGTGCATCTCCACCGCACCTGTTTGATTATTCACAGCCAACAAGAAGTTCAGCATCTCTAGAGAGACATGCATGCACGGTATCTGGTGAATGATACAACAGAGGTCTTCAGTGGAGGGTTTGTACGGGCATCAGAATTAAAGGAGTTTGCTTACCTTTCGTCAGTCTATCATTTGCCACGTTCTCTTTATGCACCTTCAGCTTTCTGCATATTCAGGTTGGTATTTTTGCTTGAGGTGGTGAAACAAATTCTATGTGTTTCCAGCCTTCCTGTATAACTTGCAAATCACAAACTTTTCCAGTACAGTTAAAGCACGCAGTACATATACACTCACTGTGAAGGGAAGCAGAGCTGCTAAGTTGGCAGCAGATGGTAGAACGATTACAGCTATCACACTTTAAGGTGTGGCTTCTTCAACCTAAAATGGGATAATACCTGTCACTTTGGAATTGCAATGGAAAGTTTTGTTGTAAAGGCTGGTTTAAATCTTTTCAAACGGACTATTAATCATTGAATCCATCCATTTAAATCTGCTAAACCCCAGGAGAGGTTGACCAAACTGAATGTACTAAATGAATGTATACAGCGCTAGCTGTAGTATTCAAAATGTTTTACTGCAATAAAAACAAATGTGGTATTATTTCACTAGCTAGGGCCTATCCTCAGTGTGTGAAAGAATACTGGTGCTTGGTGTAGACTTAGGTGGGGGAGAAAGGCTTTGGGGATCTTTGTCGCTCTCTGGCACTGGTTGGTCCCCAGCATGAAAGAGGAGAAAGAGAGGATAGGAAAATGCAGAAAAAAGGGGTGGATTATGAAAAGCGAAGCAGAAATGAAGCTTTCTTGTTGGTTTAAATATGACTGGGAGAGGAAGGGGTGTAAACTTCCAGTGTGCCTTGCTCCTGAACTTCAGAATGAAAATCTCCAAAACATAATAGCAGTCTTTAGCAGCATCAAGAAAGCAGTGAAGTCAGCAGCTGACATGACACAGAATCATCTCAGGAGTCAGAAGCATCGGATGTGCCAGGCCTGTTGGCACCACTTCAGACAACAATAGCCACAATTCTCTGAGACCAAGCCAGACAAGCCTGAATGATTTCATGACACTCAGCAACCTACCGTCCACAGGAGGAGACAGGGATTATTTTCATTATTCATACCACTCAGGATCAGTGATCTCTTTCGCCTAAAGTATCAGACTGGAACCACAGTAAGACAGGCCTGTAGGATTCCCAATGACACCCTTGGCACAGGACCCTCAAAAATATAGTATCTTGCACACTGTCTATAAGTGACCCTGTTGATTCATTTTTAATATGATAAACATGCACATTTTTAAAGAGTAATGAAACACTGGTTTTAGATTAGCCCCATGCATTTGAAAGTCACAGTGGGGGTGTTATAGTTCAGCAGCACCACCAGCAGAAGCATGTTTTGCCTGGTCATGTTTGCCTTAACCCAAACAGCCCCACAGTCAGCCATGATAAAAATGTGATGTCAAGGTTTTATTGTTTAAATAAATGCTGACCAGGCAATAAATGAATATTTGAATCTGAAGTTCATGAGTGGGACCATGCCTGAACACACACCTATTTCTTTCCTTATTATATTTAAACCAACTGTTCAAATTATTCTTCTGCTTCCACCTTCCATAGCCACTTTACCCACCCCACCCCTTTTCATCATCTTTTCCTTCTCCCTACTCCTCCTATGCAGGGAGTCTGCCAAGGCCTGAGAGTGGCGCAGACCTCTGAAGCTTTCCCCAAACTACAGTTCTTAAGCATTCATTTCATTTCAATTCAACATCTGTCCCTGCTAGTGAATAGACTGTGACCAGTGTATGAGAACAATCAGTCAAGCTCAGCTTCAGAACTGACCCCTTACCTACACCTATTTCTAAATCAGTTCCAGATGAGACCAAGCCAGATTTGTGTTAAAAAGTCTGCAAATATATGTACTTCCATGAAAAACAGGGGATTGTTCCTTTTACACCTCTGATAAGCCTTTCAATAGGCTGTCTTTTTACATTGATTTTTGCTACAAGCCTTGCCGTTTCTGAGATCCTGTCAGGGACCTGAGATTGAGCCTGTGAGTCTGTTAGCTCAGGCTGTCAGGTTATGTATGGCTTGGCTCAGACTGTACCTCAGTGGTTATCCTTGGGTTACGAGATTGGCTGGAAATGTACTTTGTCGCACTGATTTTTTAATGAAGTGACATATTGTCACTACATTTACACACTTTGGAAATGTGGATTTTCAAGGTAAACACAGCGTTTTATGGAGGCGCACAGAGCCACAGCTTTACAGGCTCGATCAGATGAGGTCAACTTTTAGTAGTGTGTGTGTATGTGTGTTTGCAGTCTTGTTTATCTGATTCACATGCTCAGCCAAGCAGCATTTAGTTTTCCTGTGCTGAACAGCAGAGCTAACTGTTAAGGCACTACAGCTGTTAGTCACCACAGCTACACTGTTTGGCTAGCAGCTAAACAGGTTGCTAACTGTTGTAGTTCACTACCAAACAACTGCATGCCATCACTACTGTCACTTGTTCAGTCTTTCAGTGGGTGCTGACTGCTGCAAAGCTCTGTGTAATGACTACAATTACAGTTAGTGAGGCGACTCTGGTTCAGTGGGTAGAGCGGCTGTTTCCCAACCTGAGGGTTGGAGGTTTGAATCTCAGTGCCTGCAGTCCACACATTGAGGTGTCCTTGGGCAAGACACTGAACCCCCGATGGTCAGAGCCATCAATTGAGTTGGCACCACAGATGGCTGCCTTGGTTCTGTACCGGAAACAAATTTCTTGTGTGTCTAGCATGCTTGGCCAAATAAAGGTGATTATCCTTATTAAACTTATTAATTTTATTAACCTACTGAGTTGCAAAACTCTTCACACAGTTGTTTTCACAGTTATGATTCTCAGCACAAGAATAATCTCACATCCAGAATGCACTGGTGAAACAGAAACACTTGATACACTTTCAAGACCAACTCTTGTACCTGAACACTGACATTTATATTCCAAAGGACAGCTGGCATTCAGGGTATTCTGACTAAAAAACACAGGAAGTATTACACTATGGGTTTCTACTGTATTTTATTTGATGAGATTTAGCATAAACCAAGATTCTGTTCTTGACTGGCTTGTATTACCTCATGGTTTGTCAAATCAGAAATGCTGTAATATGTTTCAATAGGTATTTTCCGCATTGTTGCACAGGGCAAATCTGAGGGCACAAAAACTAAAGTAATTCCAGTAATACAATATAAAAACACAGCAGTGTCAGCTCTGTGTTCTGCCTATAAATTAACCAACTGAGCTGAAACCATCAACTAGCAGACAGCCAACTGTACAGTGCAATCTATAATTTTTGGGAGGGATATTTTATCAGCTTGGCTCTGTGGTTTATCTTATTAGGTTTAAAGTGAAACTGAATGATATTAAAGCACTGACTTGAAGCAGTTTGACTGTATTTACACCCACAATGGGCAAGCAATGAAGTAACTGAAGTCTTCTTTTTATATATTCTGCCAATTTCAGGGCAGTGCAGGATCATTGTTTTAAACATACAGCTAATGCTGCCAAGGTGCTTATATGGCCCAGCAATGAGATGCTGACTGGCAGGGTCAGTCACCTGTGCTCAGTCCAGCTGAGCCGATGTGTCACTGACAGGCCAAAAGCAAATTTTTCCATACACCCCAACATCAGACAGTCAAAGGATGAAAAGATTTGAGTCCAAGTATGATAATAAATTTTATCCTAACTTTACAAATGATCTTTGCTCCAATAAAACCTTAGGCTGCAATCCCTGTGCTTTTTATCTATGGATGTAAACACCATGACCCCTTAGTAAACCTTTGATGATGAGATACAGTATATGTTGGTTGGTGTTGATGATTTTTTTCACCACACACAGTCCCCTCGTAAAACCTGGTTCACCTGTCCTAGCACTCAGGCCAGTGGTGGTATGTGTACTCAAAGTTTAGTAAAACAGATTCACACTGATGTTAGACCTTTTCTGTCACTGCAGTTTCAAAAAACCAGAGCAGAGAGTTTGAGAGGCACCAATCAAAGCTGGGGATAGAATCCATCCATCCATTATCAATACTGCTTATCCTGAAGAGGGTTGTGAGGGCTGGAACCAATCCCAGCTGACACTGGGTGAGAGGCGGGGTACACCACGGACAGGTCACCAGTCTATCACAGGGTTAACACTTAGAGACAGACAACCACACACACACTCCTAGGGGAATGTCTTTAAGATGCATGTCTTTGGACTGTGGCAAGAAGCTAGATTACCCGAAGAGAACCCATGCAGGCACAGGGTGAACATGCAAACTCCACACAGAAAGGCCTCAGGTCGGCTAGGGCTTGAACCTGGAATCTTCTTATTATGAAAGCATTAACCACTGCACCACTGTGCCACCTGTGGATGGAATCACTCACCTCATGTCATTTGTATTTGTCAACTCACCATCCTAGAGATAGTGGCAAAGAGAATGACCTGACATAGTTTATATACACTGGCGAGAAAAAGCAAGTGAACCATTTGTAATTACTTGGTTTTCTGCATGATTTGGTCATAAAATATTATTTGATCTTCCAATCAAGTGCAGACAAACACAGTGTACTTAAGCTAATAACACATCAACAATTAGAAATGGAGGGGCATGCATCACCTACCAAATGGTGTCAAAATACGTTAAAGTTGTTTTACAGTTTGTTGCACTACCTGTAGTAGTTCAATAATATGAATTAATGCAGGTTTAAAAAAGAATGTGCCTGAAGTGCAACATTTTTTGATTTAACTAGTACTAAATACTGTATGTGAGACTGATTGGTACATCACTTAGACTTAGACACACATAAATAATGTAATGTAAACAGCCACTGTAATGCTAGTATCGAGGCTGTACTGTAGATCAGCACCTGCTGTCTGCCTTGCAGGCTGGTGTGTGGTTAATACTGTATGTGTCAGACGGGGGGCTAATGTGTTGGCTCCTGTCATATCGCTCACCTGTGACGATCTGACAGGGCAGTGCTGAGAGACAGCATCAGTCACCTCCACATGAATCTTCACAGCAGCGGTGTCATATCAAAGGACCATGTGGTGTGCTCATGTGAATGTTGAAGCATATAATCCACACTGCACTTTTTAGTGAGGAGCTAAAGCTGCTACTGAGGCACATGGAAGCATAAAGACAATATATTTATGAGTGTGTATTTCTTAAAAGTATACAATGATAACAAGAAGAAGAACTTTTTCTTGCAAAAAATGTAGCCATACTTGTAAACCACTATTTTTTACTGCAAATATGTGCACACAGTTTATACAGGCAAAAGCTCTTGGGCAGAGGCTTATTCATACAGTGCCAGGACACAGCTGAGTTCTCCAGCTGTCAACCCAATATATTTGTCCGGCCTCCAGCCTGCATCTCCACCACAGTTAGTTAATACTTTCCACACTAAGGGCAGAGAGACACACCAAGATGATAGGAAAGAACTAGCAGGGACTAAGGCCGACCTTTGCATTGCCTCACACTGGCTTTGTCTGGGCGAGTAGGGTTGAAAAAGTGACACAAGAACACATTGCACAGACTATAGCCAACGGCCGACTAGCACATATTGTATGTTCTGGACCCGCTTGACAGAAATAACTCCCCCTACCAGCAGTTGGCAGTATCTGCATTCAGAAGGAGAAAGAAGAGGTGCTAGAATGCCAAAATATAAGCTATAAACAAACCACTACTCGCTCAGCACAGCTGCTGTTTATAGCTACTTCTAATAGAGAATATATCTGATAAGAAGTAGCAAATCTTGCAAATCTCTGCCGTTGGTCTTTTGGTAGTGGAAGAAGGAAGGAGGTTGTGGAGGAGAAAACCATGGGTGAAATTGTGAATACTACAGTGACAGGCTGAAGGGGCTTAACCAAACTTTACTCTTCTCGTGCATTGATCTGCTAAGCTGAACAGCCAGTCAGAGTGATCTCTCTCTCACTGACAAGGCTCGACCGGCAACGTCAATTCAACATGTCGATTCGGCCAAAAAGCTGCCGACAGGGACCAACTAGTGCCGGAGGAGAGGAACACACCAGCATGATGAGCCCTGACAGATGCTCATCGACAACCCGATGGTGGCCAAAGGCTGACTGTTGGCTTGGTGTAGCTCTGCCCTAAGGGATAATGAGTGAGTACTGAGAATTTTGTAACTCACTGCGTGTCCTTATGCTCTGTCTGCTTAAGGTTGTTTTTACCACTGTGCTGTTGTCCGGAGGCAGAACATGGAGTCCGTTGCTATCTGACTACATATGGACTACATACAAGAAAAAAAGTATTCTTTTCTTCAGAGGGATTTACTGCAATTACAAGAACAGAGGTTGCAGGCTGTGTGTTGGAAACCCTCTTGATAATTTGTACATGTGATTCTGTTCTGACCAAGTTCTTGCTTGTCTGCCTGTAGCTGAAAGCAGAAGATCTGTTTTGGGACATGAGTCAGGTCTTACTACTGTATCTCAGAGACGGTCATCCCATAAAAATGACCCAACAGGTCATTTGTGCAAGCAGCTTCTTACAACCCATAACTACATTATACAGTATTGTCAAGCAACACTGGTAAAAGCCTCAAAACAACATGTTTACACTCAAGTGACAAAGCTATCTAGTGGTCATAGTAATTATGGTGGGAGCAAAGGAGGAAGTCAGATGAAGTTGTTATATAGTGACAAAGTCTGTTTGGGAATTTGCTGTTTATTTCCCACTTCTGACTGACTGCCAGCTTTGTTTCTTTTAACCTTGATCATTCTATAACCTTAGCTATGTGTTTATTATTGGAACCATGATGACAAAGGTCATCTAACCTTAACAAAATACCTACTGAAACCCAAACCATGATTTTTCTCAAAACAAAAAAAGCTGTTTTGTACCTAAAGCTAACCAAGCCTTTACCACAGCATTGTCTCACATAAAGACTTAAATTCATATTCAACAGATCTTTATCAGTGAGACAACATATACAGTATCTTTACCAGAATTTCCCTAGCTATACTTCTGTAGCACTTTTCTACACATTGAAGCACATTCAAAGCGCTTTACGCTATTTCCCATTCACCCATTCACACACACAAGCACTCACACATTCATACACTGGTGATACCACCAGGAGCAACTAGGGGTCCAGCGTCTTGCTCTAGTTCACATCAACATGTGGACTGGAGAAACCAGAAATCGAATCGCCAACCCTCTGGTTTCTAACCTTTTTTTCTCTAACATATTGATGAAATTTGTAATAACCAATTTGATCATAATGTCTTATTTGGTGGATTGATACAAATGTAAATAATAGCATTCACTATGAATCTGTGGCTGGTGCAGATGTGTGTGTATATAAGGTCAATCCCAGGAAAATGCATATACTACAGCTCAATCAGAGAAGACACAGATTAACATGTATGATGGAACTCTATTTAATATAAACTTTTGGTGCTGACAAAATGTAGATGAAATGTAGATGTATAGGAATGGAGCTGTCTAAATAGTAGCTTTATACAGGCCATTGAACACTGGTGGGATAGTGGAGGGGCAAAGCTACAAAACAGCATAGACTGCAGTGACAGCAGAGAAACAACATAGATAAAGCCAGTCCCACACCACTACAGGATAATTTGCCCAATTTTGGGCCTTTTTGCACTTCCTGACAATCATGGGTGCGTTGCCCGATGTGAGGCCGCTCAAAAGCGATTCTCAGGCCAAATGATCCTGTAGTGTGACGAGTTGAAAGGCTATGTGTTATGCCTCTTACATGATCCGAGGGTCCCCAATCTTGAATTTTAAATATCAAGCATGTTTGATATTTATGACAACAGCAATCAAATCCTGACCAGACACCCGCAACAGCCAATGACAGCAAGCTGGCCAGAAGCATCACAAGCGCTTGTAGCATTAGCTTGCACTAGCCTCCTCGTTTCTTTATTTGCAACTTTCCTCCAGCTCATGCTGCAAAATGTGTAACCTATGCTGATTTTGTCTTCTCAACCAACTTCATCTACAATTTTCTCCTCTTCTTTTTTTCTCTGCAAAACATAGCACACATGACTGCTACTTCTTGACATTGAATGTCCGCCTCCATGTTTGTTTTGTTCTGAAGTCACATTTGATCACATGAGTTTCTGTGAGATCTCTGAAATCCATCCCTCATTTATACTGCTTATTCCTGAATAGGGTCACGGGGAAGCTGGATCCTATCTTAGCTGACATTGGGCGAGAGGCAGGGTACACCCTGGACAGGTCTCCAGTCTATCACAGGGCTGACATGTAGACAAACAACCACACATACCCGCACTCACTCCTAGGGTGTATGCTCTTAAGATTAAAATGTAGACAAATCTGCTAAAGCTGTCATTATGCCTTGCGGTTTCTCATGTTTTTAAAATCAGTTAAGCTCATAAAATCCTCTAGTGTGGGCCTGGCCTAAGGTAATTTATATATTCTTTGGGTAAGATCATTGGCTAATAGGAGTTAATGCACAAACCCAGTGAAATGATTGGATAGCAGTAGAGAAGTGGAGAACTAGTGTGATGATAAAATGAGACTGGCTGGTAGTTGTCATCCTGCTTGAACTTACAGTACACAAAATTCTTCCTTGCACATCCTAATGGGCAATATACTGAAACTCCAGAACTTGATGTAGTGGAAACCTTTATCTTATTCTTGAACTAATTTAAGCTGAAGACCTTGCAGTGGGTTCTTTAAAGAATTTGGAAACCAGGTAGCAGCAAGATATGAACATCTCTTGTTACAGTCTGTTAAATTCAAAACTTGTTATAAGTCCCCTATTACATTCTCAAAGACTCAAAATATGCCTGAAGAGCTGCCCTATTCAAAATCAGGATTTAGTGCTCAAGAAACAGAGCATAGACTGGCTGAAAGGAGACCAGATAAGAGAAGAGAAAAGGAACAGGAATCAGTGTGTACGAGAAAAAAGAGAACAGCAGATGCTTGTGGCACTGACCTACGTAGTGTCTCTGATCCAGTTTTCATGCTCTGTGGTTAGAAGCTGGAGGGCAGCTGAGCTCTCTGCTATGGACTTTATTTATGGCTTACTGTCACCTGCTGTGAAAACATCATCATTAGCTGATGGGCATGAGCAGAAAATGTCTAAATATTCTTATTAGTTCTGGCAGTCATCACTACATTTTAAAGTGTGATGAATAAATGGGTCAGTAATCACACACATAGGGACTGGGCTTAAACATGCTGCCTGTGGAGTTACATTCATTGTATTAGGCCTGCTAATGAGAGACACTGGTTGTAATAGTTTCATACTGTTTTGTACTAAAAAGGTTTGGCTTCAAACATTCAAGAACCAACACAATTTCAGTCACTGTCAATCTTCAAATTTTGCCCCTGGATAAGAAATGGTGGTGATTCACCCAGCCCTGGGAGCTGTCCAGTGGAACCCAGACAGTTCTGCTGTCAAGGTGTTCATAAGATCATCATGGTAAGAATAATGAAAGTGCAAGCTCATCAGGTGAGAAGTGGAGACAATTCTATTAGCAGCTTCAATGTAAACGCTGATGGATTGACAGAGTGAGACACAGTGCAGAAAGCCATGCTTGCTGTATCTGCCCCCTGAGGCCATCTGTGGTACTGCTAAACCACAAATGAGAGACGTAAAACTGATGTTAGGTGGTGGCATCTCAAACAGCAAAAAAGGGTAGTTATTTGCTTTTTGTATTTTTGGTCTTTTCAGCCTTTATTGATGGTGCAGTGGAGACAGGGAACAATGCAGGGCGAGAGACAGGAGTAACCTGCATCTGGACTCAAAGTGCAGAGGCCGCACACACCACTGTGCATCTGTACATGGGCATTGTTAAAACCACTCAGTTGTCCGGGGTTTAATTATTATTTTTTCTAGTATAAAATCTATTTTGAAAACATTCATACTGTATGAATGCCACGATATGCTAACCCCTGGACATAAGAATAAAGCTTAACCTCTCACACTAAGGTGGCACATTTGAAACACATTAAAGCTCCAAACACTGCTTGAGGTTCTATGACGGAGACATTCACTCAGTAATTGACTACCATGAACCTGCGAACAGAGTTCCCTGCAGACCTCCCTCTTTCATGTTATTAATTCAGGATAAGACCCCAAAACCTCCCAAATAATAGCAACCTGCAGTTATTGTGGCAGCTACCTCCTTAACCCTCAGATGTTACCGTACTGAGAAACCTTTATAAACCAGTACACTCTACTCTCTGGCTCTTTGAGGAAGTGTTAAATTTAGTCTGAAATAACCAATGAAAGCTGTGTCACTGGACACTTAAGACCATATTTGTTTTGCACAGTATTTAGTTGACATAAGATGTTATTAAGGATAGGATAGTTAAAGAATAGTGTGTGTTATGTAACAAGTAAATAACTGGATATTTTAGATAAAATCCTTGTCTGATATAACTTTCTAAACACTGCCTCCCTTTGGACAGCCAGCCAGTTTTGTATGGCATAACACCCGAGCAACAAGCCCAATCAGAAAAGTGCTGCTTATGTTGTCACCGTGAGGTATCCGCAGCCAGGCAGCTTGTTAACACCGCTGGGTTGCCACTGTCTGTTTTAACTTTCTGCGACACTGTTGAGAAGGTTGGCATACTATTAATACTGTTGATTGTTAAACTATATGATTAAACTGTCCAAAAATCCTTCCATCTCACAGCCAGCCGGTTTTGTATTGCATAACACCCAAGCAACAAGCACAATCAGAGAGGCACTGCCTCTCTGAGACACTGCTGAGAGGGTCGGCATACTATTAATACTATTGATTGTGCAATCAAACACTCAAGATGAACCCTTTGATGTATCTATCTAAAAATCATTTTAGCAGTTCAGTCTGGGCCTTCTGTCAACCCTGTGAACTGTTATGCAACCTCACACACTCACTAAGACTTAGGTAATCACACTCACTGGGAATTGGGTAACCAAACAACTGAGAAACATGCGTCTTAACCCCTACCACTTAAAAGTGCTAACTCACTAAAATCATAGGAATGTCAATAACATCAACTTGACTTAATAACCGCACATAGAGTATTAAACCTTTTTAGGAATATTATATAGAAGCTTAAAAGAGCTACAGCAAAGCAACAAGCAATAAAATATAAACCTTAAAATCATCAATAATCAGCTTGCGATCTAAATAAATCAACTACTAATTCTAAACCTAAATTTAAAATGATCATACTGATTAAAATCATTATGGTTGAGCTAAGTTCTTCCAAAACAGATCCTCCAGCCGCAGCCGTGAAAGGCC
>NW_018127996.1:1128670-1144224 GCF_001952655.1 Monopterus albus
CTTTACTTTGACTAAACATGGATTATCATTGATTAGACATTGATCAAACAATTATCAGTCAGATCTTTACTTTTGTGCTTAAAACCATCATTTTACTTCCCCAGTATGTTGTGTGTCTCTGTGTCACATACACACACTTCTGCAGTTCCTCATTTCAGGGATGTATGTCTACTTCCTCTTGTGTGATTCTGTACCTTTCACTCTGTTAGATGTAAAATCACCTTTCCCCATTCTTTTAATACAATTATTTCACATTTAATTCTTACACATATACTAATGAATATTTCAGTAAACACACACATAAATCATTTTATGATTATCTTTACTTATTAAAAGCTTAACTTTTTTAAGCATTCTGCCACAGCATTTTAATAATAATTCCTTTGTCCTCTCCAACCTCCCCTGGAACTTCTTCTTTCTCCTCAGCCTTCTCTGTATCTCGGTGCTCTTTGAAGCCCATATTTACAGCCTTACTGACACCCCCTACACAGGCTGCGGAGAGCACTGAGGCCTACTTCTTGCCTCTCCTCCCTGATTCCTCTGTATCCTGGTTCACTCCGGGACCCGTATTTACAGCTTTGCTGACAATACTAAGACAGTAATGTGGGAGAAGTTTTTTTTTTTATAAACAATTTTCATTTTAGCAAATGAGTGACAATGTTGAAGTCCACTATTCATCTCTTTCAATACATCCATGATTTGTGTTTTCTCTCTATTAGCTAGTGTGCTACAATGCCCTATTTTTCTCCACTTTTTATTTTCATGTTATTTAACTGACCAAAGTAAGTACATGTACAGTACATGTCTGTATGTACTACTTAGTAGTGTTGTAGTCGAGTCACTAAACCTCAAGTTTGAGTCAAGTCCCCATTACCCGAGTCCAAGTCTTCAACGTCTACATTAAACACAGCTGACACAGCTCTCACCATTTTTACCAGTTTATTTACTGTGTCATGCTATCAAGACCACATGTTTTGGATTTTGATGTCTCTTTGGATAACAGCAAGACTGAAGGTAAAGACCCCAGATTTGCTAACATTTTCTTATTTGGTGCTTATGTTACAAATGAGACGATCATAACTGTTGTGAATAACACATTATTTTCTAGTGTGTGGGTAATATATCCGAGTTTCCAAATTTTCTAACTGTGTATTGCATCACCATAATGCTCAGCAGTTTGATGCATAAAAATCATTTATAGAAAGGCAGAGTGTGTGCGTTATGCGTGAGAAAGTAGAAATCAGTACATGGCCCTATACTGTACAAGTCAATGGATAGAGTGTATCCAGACTCTGGTTTATACAGCAGAGTGTGCACTCGTGTACTTAGAAGTCAATTTGGATAAAAATAAAGCCAATGTAACAGTTGAGATCCTAACAAGTGAGGGAAAATATCCACATTACTGTACCCGCCTGGACTCATTTTACCAGGGAGCAGGCCTGTGATTCACATCACAGCCTCCAGGTAGCAACAGCAGACCTGTGGCTCGCCTCTGCCTCTTGTAACAGACCATTCTTCTTGTTCTGCACTAGATAATGACCTTCACCATGCTGCTCTATGATGATAGCTATTATAGATGAGTCATGGGTGACTAGCTGTTGTATTTGCTGTCTCTCTGTGTGCTCCATGCTCTCTTTCCTTCTCTCTCTCTCTCTCACACACATGCACAACTATGCACACATTAGCTTTGCTTGGGAGGCATGCATTCATTTAATGGAAATAACTGCAAACAGACACAAGGCTAATGTGTTCTTGCAGCAGTACACACTGTGCCATATATCAGACAAAACTGACCTCTGAGATGCATTAGTTTAAATGTGATGACACCTACACTCCTGGGTTTTGAAAGGAGGAGACGTGAGTGTGCAAACCACATAAGACAAATTGAGCTCCCTGGGTAGCCAGTTCACACAGTACTGATACTGAATGCACAGTGCTAATATATCTCCTAGAGGAGATGACACCACAGTTATATCAACTGATATTTTAAGAACTACTTTAGTTTTTTTTTAAATCACTCTGTACCAGTAGCTCAAAAACAGACAGCTGCTGCAGTCATGCCATGTGAGCTCATGATAGTTGGACTTTTTCACCTTACCGCTCTGGTTTGCTGAGTGACCATGGCAACCATACCAGGAAAAAGCTGCAGGAGCTAATGTCACTGGTACTGGAGTTGACTGCATTATACAACTCTTCACCACCATGAAAAATATATATCATTTACAAAACACTAAAAACATACATTTGTGCCAAAGTTAGAGTGACAGTTCTGGATACAAAACAATGGTTCCAATGCTAGTTTGATAAACTTTTCTGCTATTTAAATTGTGTGAACACAAATTTCACACTGATCTGAACCAGTGTCCTTCAGCAGTATGGAGGCTTTATGTATGAATGCAATAAGTATGTTAATAATTCCCTTAATGTGCTAAAACTGTGCTATACAAAGCCAGTGGTTGCCAGCACATTGTTGATGGTTTGACACATGATTAAGAAGCAAAACACTGAACTTAAGAGAGATCCAGTGAGGATAAAGAGAAGATCAGATATGTGAACCATATCTCATTAGAGCAATTTATTCAGTGATAAAAGAGCCATAGAAAATGTCATTAATCCATTGAACCACCAATATGACTGGAATTTTATTTCAGAGCTGGCAAGGCATAAAGCACGCTTCAAGTCATTGTATCATCTGCGCTTTTCACAAGACCCACGTACAGTACTAAAAAAATGTTTGCGACAGTTCGGTTTTAAAGAACTGTTGCTCAGACATTAAAGCATCAGCTCCCAATTTTGATCCCTTTCTTAAAAAATCTTTTGCATCTGTATACCCTCTAGGATTCAGTCCAGAAGCGATTTGCTGGCAGCCATTTTTAATCTCTTGATTAAAAGCAGAAAGCGTATTTCATAAAAACAGACCAAATCAGTTGCTTGATCCTCTTTTAGCACTGTAAAATATTAAAACAGAAAATACATGTTTGCACCTTCTAAACTGCATAGAAACATCAGCACTCGGCTGTTGTGGAGGAGTGTGTGAATATTTTGTCTCATGTGTCTTCTGAGAGGGGAGATTTGAAGGCTGAATGAAATCATGAATATATGTGGAGTGCCAAGCTTCCCATATGAAGACACAGAGCTATAGGGGCATTTAATCTGATATAGATGATCCAATGATTAGCATGAATGAGTTGCTGTGGACACAACAGCCTATTTATCTCATCTTCTATACCACTTAGTCCCGAACAGGGTTGCTGGAGCCAATCCCAGCCGGAATCAGGCGAAAGGCAGGCTACAGGTTGTCGGTCCATCACAGGGAGGGCCAACACGCAAATGAACACACACAATTTAGAGTCACCAATCAACCTAAGCCGCATGTCTTTGGACAGTGGGAGGAAGCCGGAGTACCCAGAGAGAACCCATGCAAGCACCAGGAGAACATGCAAATTCCACACAGAAAGGTCATGAACCTGGAACCTTCTCGCTGTGAGGCAATGGCACTGCCTACCACGCCACCGTGCTGCCCACCAGTCTATGTATATTTATGTCAGTCCAACTGAGCAAATGCACTGAGACACCTTGAGGTTTATGTTTGTTTGTTTGTGCAGCAGAATCATATTCCACGCAGCATGAACAATAACTGGCTAAATTGAATTCACTGTTAAAGATAAGTTCTTAAATAGTAAGATGGTAATGTTTCAATCACTTGACTGGGCTGGAGCCAATGGATGGATAGATGGATAGAGTCCATCCATCCCTTATCTATACCGTCTATCCTGAAGAGGGTTGTGGGGGGTTGGAGCCAATTGCAGCTGACAATGGGTGAGAGGCAGGGTGAACCCTGGACAGGTCACCAGTCTGTCACAGCGCTGTCACTTGGAGACAGACGACCACACACACTCACACTCACCCCTAAAGGCAATTTAAAGTCACCAGTAAACTTAAGCTGCATGTCTTTGGACTGTGGGAGGAAGCCACAGTACCTGGAGAGAACCCACACAGGCATAGGGAGAACATGCAGACTCCACACAGAAAGGCACTGTGTCGACTGGGGCTCAAACCCAGAACCTTCTTGCTGTGAGGCGACAACGCTCAGTAATAAATTAAAACTGATAAAGCATTACTAAATAACATTACAAGGAGCACCTCAGTGGAAAACTGAATCTTCTCTTTTGAAAACAAAAACAAACAAACAAAACAATATGTATGCCCAAAAGAATAATTTAATATTTCATAGTTTTTGATTTTCCACTGACCAGTCAGATTATGAAATCAAAACATTTAATTATAAAATCAAGCAGTAACCACCACCTTCAAATCTAAAACAAAGTCAGTTTCAATGTTCAGTCAGAAATCCTCCTCATCCCTGGCCTGCACACTACAGGTAACAGCATAACGTTGTTCAGATTGTGTCTTGGTGCTCCTGCTGGCTCAGCTGTAAGTCAGACATGTACAGTACACAGACACAGATGTTGTTTCTGAATGCTACAACAGATGATTACTGTTATTTCAGTTGGACATTTAGGTACAGTGTCACCATTGTTGGGTTTTAAAAGTGTAATAAATTGATCCATGGACCCTGAAGTTTGCATTGTGGGTAATGTATTTTTTGGTAATCAATAATTAAAGGATGTTTTTTGATATCCAGATTTGTCTGATGTGCTCCTGAATTAGCTGAGTCACTTAAAGGGTGATGACACCATCACATTCTGCTAGATGCCTCTTAACAGAAGATGGGGGAGCAACAAATGTAGGAGGTGTGATCCTGAGTCAGAGTTAACAGCCATGAGAAGCTGCTGTCGGACTCACCATTCTCTTGTTCCCTTATTTGTTCATTCCCTGCTTCTCGATCCTCGCACAACCTGGAAGTCATTCCAATTCGCCATTTTGAAGGATGTCCCAAAGCTCATATTCCTGTTCTGAGAAGTGAGGAGGCTGCCTGGAGAAACTGTGAGAGAGGACAGAGGAGAGCATCCTTTGTGGCAATCTCTTATGAAGCGACACACCCCATTATCAGAAATCAGTGTGTGATTAGATACTTTGAAGGAAAGGATGTCTCATGTCTCTGAAAATGTTTCCTTGATTCCCCCTTCCTTGCATTTTGTCCTTGCATCTTTTCTTCACATCTTATGTGGGAAAAACACAAGTGATGGAAACATGGCTGCAATTAAGGGAACTGGGACTTTCTCTGTCTTTGCTGTGGACACAGGCAGCCCGGTGGAACTCTGACTACAGTTATGCTTTGAGAGAGTCACTGTGTGGGTACCTGTGTTGCAGCTAAGCTAGCTGTGCTATACAAAAGACTCCCCAGTGTGTGTGTCTGTGGGGGAGTGTCAGCACATAGTTCTGCTGTTTATCATGATTAATGCTGCTGTTTATCAACTTTAAATATCTTGTTAAGCTGTGAGTCCAACAGAGTTTCGGTAGGCGGATGTGAAGTGTTTTCTGGCTCTGCTGTGGAGTAACTCTCATTCATACAGAGACACTTGATGGCTTCTATCAGGCTTGCTATTGCTATTGTTAGTAGACTGGGGAGTCTTGCATAATATGTCATGGTTAGAGAGGAGCTGGAGGATTCAGCTGAACTGAACCTTCAGCCAAGCAGACAGAAGCTGTTTTCATGAATAGACTATGAATTTACCTGTATCAATATCATACTATATGTCAACAAAACTCTATGTGACAATGGTTTAGGGTGTAGTTACTCTTTAATTTTGTCAAATGTTTGTATGCTCAGAGCCTCCTTTGCTGCTGGATGATCTCTCTTTATGACACTGAAGAAATGCCATCTTGAGCGTGAAGGCTGTTTCATTTCTAATCCACTTTAGTGGGATTGGCTCAGTCACAGGTCCCTCATGAGCTTGAGCTTTTTGTTCATGATATGCTGGAGGAGAATCTTTCCTCTCTGCTCCACCATGTGAATGAGAGGCCTGAGTCCATTGGCCCCACCTTGGCTGGTCCAGAATTCCCTGTCTGTGTAAAGGGAGTGCAGAAGAAGACTCTCCAGACAGCCTGACTGGAGCAGTGACACCGCTTTCTCTGGAAATCTGACAAGACAAACAGCATTAGATATGATGTATTGTAGTCTCACTGACTGGTTTTTAGTCTAGAGAAAACATACTAAGATTTAACAGTGGCTGAACCCCCTTCCCCCTACATTTTCCAACAACACAACAATTTTTGTAACTTTCTGAAACTAACTAATGCAGTGAACACACTCACTGTTTGCAGTGACTGGACAGGTCAAGCTCTCTTTGTTTTAAATCTCCACACAACAACCTTCTAGGTTTATGGGCTCACAGGGGTAAAGACACTGACTAAAATGCAGCATCCCCAGGACCCTTGTTGCATCTCATTTCCTGACAGTGGTGGAGTTATCTAGTAATATTCACCATGGAAAGTGTACCCAACAAAAGGCAGGAGTCTCCTGGAAAATGTACCACTACTAGAGGTGGATGTTATCGGTCTCACTTGTAATGATTAAACTTTGTTTTAGAGAAATCAAGTTTTCTTTGTCAGTTTTTTGGCTCTAAACACTGTACTTTAGTATATATGGGAAGAAGCCAGTCAGAGGCTCAGCCCAGTGCTGTAGAAAGTTTGGAACACATTTGGAACATTTTGGCATAACACTGGAAACAAATTGCAGCATAATTGCTGAACTCATTCAAATGTAATTTATTCATTCCTGCATCCAAACATGAAGAGATATAAACAGCTAAATATTCTGTTGGAGTTTTACTCCACATAATCTTTAGCTTCTGCCGATCATTAGTGTAGCACGTACCAGACTCTAAGCTCTGTTGACTGACTGCATGTTCTTTTCATGACTTAGACATTCTGCCTGCACAGTAAATGATTCCTTCCATCATGTGCAGAAAAAGTAAATGGCTCATCTTCAAGTCAACAGCAAGCAACATATCAAATCTAAACAAAAGTTTAAACTAGAACAAAGTTCATACTCAGTAAATGGACCCCAATAAACAATTAAAAGGAGTAACTCTTCAATGCCAATCAGTTTTCCATTGCCAACTATTCAGTCATGATAAAAAATACAAGACATTAACATTCTGGTTCCATTCAGTTTCAGAGGCTTAAGATGAATGAATGTCAGTTTCGGCTTTTTCCCATTAGGGATCGCCACAGCGAACCGTCACACTGACAATTCACATGACATTTGGCATTTGTTTTACACCGGATGCCCTTCTTGATGCAACCTGGACTCAAACCCGGGCCGCATCAGCAAGAGTACTGAAGCCTAGCTACTATTATATCAGGGACCCCAGTAATCCTAAGTGACAGACAAAAGGTAATTTCTATCAGGCCTCATGCATTCAACATGGAATAACAAGCCAAATGAATGACCACTAATCTAATCAGACAGATATTGTAACAAATCCATGACAAGCTTCCAGTGGAGGGTTCAGTGCTGCTGATTAGAAAGCTGCTGACCAGGGAAACACAGTATGTTGTTAGATGTGTTTTATTTTCTTCTGAATTCGTTCCTTAACACCAGTGTTTCTGCCTGCTGTGAGCCAAAATGAGTTTCTGAGCAGTGATGCAGGTGCCAGAAGGAAGCGAAATATGCCTCCAGTTTGTATCCTCCTGCCTTAAAACACTGATTTGTACTCACTCTTTAACACCTTCAACCAGCCTGAAGTTGAGGTTGCCAGTGGACTGTTGTGGTCTGCCGGCGTTGTCAATGAACACCAGCCTGGAGGGATCTGCCTTTCTCACCTGAACACACACAGAGGTGACACATGACCACTATTTTTTTTATATACACATGCTGTTATCTTTTTATTTAGTTTTACTGAACTCAATAGAAGAATAAGGAGAAGAATTAAATGGTTTAAATATTAAAAAAGGTTTATTGCCATTTTGTTTAGTGATTGAGGAAAAATGTCTGCATGAATTAATAAATCACACTCGCCATATATGTACACAAATTTTATGTGCTAAAATTAACACATTATCAGTAGTTCACATTGTAACATACAGTATCCTTAAGGCAAATAACAAAAAAAAACCAACAACTTTGTGTGCCTTGAATCAAAGTGGCTTGTTTAGTTAAGATTGTGCCATTTACAGTATGTTGTGCTGCCATAGCCACACTGTGGTAGATGTACAGTACATTGCTAGAACAACTTCTGTCGTAGTATACAGCCGTTTCTTAAAAAAGAGTGGTGGGGCAGAGGACAACTGTTGAGGACACTCATATGAAAGAATGAATTCAGTTGTTGTCACATCATTAGCTGCCAGCTTGCTGCTAACACACTACTGTATGTAGAGAGAGAGAGGAGGAGACAACACCCTGAAACTTCACTTCCTACTGCGATACTAGTGTGAAACTGAGTGTTTGTGGCAGACTGAAAATATTATTAGGCCATCACTTTCTGACAATGCATGGTTTAATGACCCACTTAGATTTTATGGAGTTTAGTTTTGATTTTAGACTGAGTCATGTTGATGTACTTAAGCTTTGTACATTAACGCTGCACAAATCAATGTTTTGTTTTTATGAACCATGGATCAGACACTGTGTAATGCTAAAACCATTGCTTCTAGTTATGAGCCTGCAGAGATTTATAGCCCACAGCATGTCACAGTAGGAAAAGCATGGTTATAAATAACAAACCTAATGATGGCTGGCTTTTCAGGGTCCTGGTACTGTTCATGCTGACTCACCTTGGTTTGAACATTAGACATGATCAACATGGAATAAGATGATAAGAATATTGTCACCTGTGACACAAATAACCATAAACAGTGAGGTTTCAGCAGGTAAGTGGTTCTGGAAGACCTTTAATTCAGAAAGTCAGAACGCACAGTGCAGTGCAACTTGCTACATATGGGGTTGCATAGCTGCAGACCACTCAGAGTGCCCATGTTGCTTGCCTGGGGAAGAGATGGCACCAGTATGCACTATAGGAACAAGGCAAGCGAGCAGAGGTAGTATGATGCTTTGGGCAATGCTCTGCTGGGAAACCTTGTTTCCTGCCATTCATGTGGATGTTACTTTGACACGTACCACCAACCTAAACACTGCTGCAGACTCCCCTTCATGGCAGTGGCCTCCCTTAGTAGGACAATGCACCCTACTACAAACAAGTCCAATCCATGAAGGCTCCACCATGCAACTTACAGGATTTAAAGGATCTGCTGCTGACATCTTGGTGCCAGATACCAGAGGACACCTTCAGACGTCTGTGGAGTCCATGACATAGTTTTCATTTCTTCACCAAACTAATAATGATTTGACACAGACAGAAAACAGTTATATTTAAAGCTTCCAAATTAAACAAGAATTTGGCAGGGGAAAAGTTTTCTTTTTTTTTTTTTTTTTTATTTTTTACAACAGAGCAATCAAAGTACTGATTAGTTAGTTTAACCTTTGGCTGAGAATAATAAGTTATTTTTGTATCCACTATTACTGCAAATAAAACATCCTAAAGTCAGTGTTTCAGGACATAACATAAATATTAAAAAAAGGAAGACTATCTAGGTTTACCCTCTGTGAAGCTGAAATGATAGTCCTGTTTGTGTTACATACCAGGATGTGAACCAGCAGCAGGTCCTTGGGGTTGCCACACTTGGCATGCAGCCGGTTCTCTACACAGACTTCTGTTGGCTCAGGTGTGAAACCACAGCAGTACCTGTCCAGACGGTCATTCACCTGTACCGATTAACAAAAAACATATTCAAAGTAATAAGCTTTGACATTTTGATGCAAACTTGGTAGTTCCTGCTTTTGAAAGTACTGACACACTGACAAAATCCTCGAAGAGGAACTGATGCAAAATCCCACTTCTGTGTCCCCGGTTTTCCCTCTGAGGCTGCACTATAATGCTCGTCTGGGTGCATGATAACCAATTTTACCATAACATATTATTTGTCTGTTTGATATAAATGTGGGGAATACTATTTTTGTACAGTGGCTGGTTGGCTCACTCCATTTCTCAAACCAAACCTACACCCCTGTAGTGACAGTGTGAAGTGGAAAAAAGCAAAACCACTAACTGAGTTTCAGCTTCTGATTAGTCTACACTGATTCTTCTGTAAAGTTTGTTGAAACAAGTAGCCAGGTATAGCTTCAGTTATAGACTGAAGTTTAAAACCAAGACACAAAGACTTACTGTACATGCCATGAACACAAAACTAGTTGGTAGGGTGGGGGACGTCTCAGGACATGCCTGTGGTTTGAAGAAATTCCAGCTTGCATGACATCTGCTCAAGAGGTTTGTAATACTGCTGACATACTGCACCAATCTAATGTCTGACTACATATCGTTTAATATTACACTGTGTGTGTGTATTCACTTTGAACTGCTATCACAGACTGGACACACACTGTGGCACTTTGGTGTTTGTGTAGTTAATCGTTAAACTGGTTATTTTAAAGGTTAATTTCTGTTTAATGTGATGCCAAAACCACAGAGTTTTAAAGGAAATTTCTGGTTAATTGGGTTTTAATTTTAGTTTTAACCATCACTCCCACTGACATGACTTTTTATGTACTTGTCAATGTCTGAGTACAATGGAAAGATCAAATTATAGACAATAGATAAACATTATATTCTAACAAAAACATGTACAGCAGATAAGCATTTTTAGCAGTAGGGATCAAACAACAGAAGAAACTTTGGGCTACAAGCAATGATTTTCATTATGAATTAATCTGCAGATTTTTTGATTAATTGATTCATTCACAAAGTGTGAGAAAATACTCAGTCCAGCTTCTCGAAGGCCAGGGTGTTTTGTCAGACCAACAACTACAGCCCATTATTGAGTGAATTGGTGTAGAGAACTGAGAAAAACAGCAACTATTGTCATTTGACAAGTCAGAATCGGCAAACGTTTAGCATTTGCTTAAAAAAGACTCACAACAATAACTGATTAATAGCATAATTGCTGGTTATTTTTCTGCTGATCAATAAATTAATCATCATTTCAGGTCTATACCTTGGATCATCACAAAAAAGATGATGACATCAGAGATTACAAATGACAGCACCATAGGAATAACATACCATACATATACAAAACTAAGTCTGGTCAATGACTGAATTTGTTTGTCTTGACCTGGTATAGCCAAGGACAAAGATTAATGTGCAACTTTCAAAACAGTAACTTCTTCCCACCTGAGTGTAACATTTTTCTTTTGTTTAATAAATAAGTTTGCCTACCTCAAATATGATTAAGGCATCAAATTTAAATCATCTGACTGCTCATGTTTCTGGCTTCTTATAAGCAAAGTCACTGCATTCCCACATGTCAAGTAGTTAACTTGATGAGTACACATCATGACCAACACTATGAAAATAAGACCTCAGTTGTTACATGCAGAAATAATCTGCTTAAAGCCCTTAAAGAGCCAATGCCATGCTTTTCTTTGTTTTCTGACTTATCTACAATGTTACAGAAGTTGTGAATTATCATCTTAGACATGACCTAAAGCTCCAAAAAATGAAGTGAACATATGTTCTAGTATTTCTATGCAGAAGCAGCTCAGTTTACACGTCTCCCAGAGTCTCACTCGCAAGACTTTTTTCTACCAATATAAAGTATTACATGATAGTTTATAGATTTCCTTAAATGGCCATCATCTCCAGGCGTGTTCATGTAAGCTTGTCAGACTTCCACCAGTGCCCCCACCATACTAGCAAAACATTATATTTCCTTGTTTGTTATGTGTATTTTCAATAAAGCTTATTAAAAAAACACATCCACAGGTGCCATTGTAAAAGCAAAATTTTTTGACTGCCCACAGTTTTGTGGATATGATTTCGCTCCTCCTGCTGCACTGTGACCAGAGGATGTGGAGAAAAATACAGGGCCTGAGGTTACTGCATGTCAGGAATGTTCCTGTACAGGGTCTCACTCTTTTACCTGACTGGGTCTAAACTTCGAGCAGCTGACCTGTGAAGCAACCTGAGGCGGTGAATGATCAGCTCATCAATGTTGGATTCCCCCGGAGCACAGTACCTGTTTGTTTTGACTGCTTGAGGCCAGTGTGTCTGCCACATGTGGTGTATTGCCAGTTAACAAGTGGATTAACGACCCATGATGTTACTGTCGGTGCTACGCTACCTGTTGGAATTAATTTCACTACTTTTGGACTGTATGTGGTCATGGAAAGAGGCAGCAACTCCTGGTTGGATTTACCGACCTTGGAACTACTTGAAAGGGAGTGATGTTTCCACTACTCAATGAGACTTAAAAGTAAATTTAATAAAACACAAGTTGCATGTCTGTTAATGTCTTATTTCTGTAATGTTAGAAAGAACTGCTGTAAGGCTGGAGAGGTTCCCACCTGGACAATAGGCGTCGGTTGACAGGGGAGGCTTCAAAGACAGGTAACGACACTCACCGATACTGGGCTATAACAACTCAGTCGTTAAGGGACTTTGTTGGCCTTCGAAGGACTGAAACACCACCAAGGCAGATAAATATCTCCGGCTCAACGCCAATCAGGCGGAACTGATGAAGTCTCTTGGATGAGAGGTGAAATGTCTTCAACCTAGAAACCTAGTCCAGTTGATTTTTTCTAAGTTTATTTTTTCAGATAAAAAAAGTTAACTTTTTCCAAGATTAATTTTCCTTAGTTTTCACTGTATTGTAGATACAATGTCTTGACTTATTAAAGCTAAGCAGTAGTTTCTATAGTTTAAATGGATGCTTTAAATTCCTGCTAAGTTCAAACCCACATGCTAAAACTGTTAGCTATGTAGTGACTGCTTGGGGTGGAGATGGTTGAAGCCCAGTGGCCAATAGATTCTGACACCTGAGATATCAAGATGGCGCCAACGTTGATGGCAGCCTTGGTTACTTGTGCTCTTTGTTAGTTCTTTTTCTTTGTTTTCTCGGTCTTTTGCAACCCATCCTGGATTACTTTTACCAGAGAAGAACTGTTAACTCACACCAAACAACGTTTCTCTGATTTTTGTGTACTGTATGGACATTCTGATCGGAGGCGCAGCTGCCATCTACAGGACCTGGAAAAAATGCCGACGTGGCAAGCCTGCAGATGCCTTGGTGAGGCTACGCCAGAGAGGGACACGGACTCCACTCCCGTCTATCCACCTAGGAAATATCCGCTCCCTGGTCAACAAGATGGATGAAATCCTTTTTGTCAGTAGGACTAACTTTGCACACTTCTGCTGCTTTATGATTCATGGACACATGGGTCAGCAGCTCCATCGAAGGTCAGCGCAATCTAAGTACTAGGCTACCAGGTGTACAGAATGGATCGCATAACGGAGCTGTCTGGGAAAACAAGAGGAGGGGGAATCTGTCTCTACATAAATAAATGTTGGTGCACAGGTGTCACGGTGCTACAGGACATGTAACACAGGCTTAGAGACTCTTTTTATCAATTGCAAACCTTTTTATTCTCCCCAAGAAATTTCAAGCTTCATCCTGGTTGCTGTCTATTTAAAACCACAGGCCCATGCTAAGAAGATGCTAGCCTGCCCTCCATGGAGGACCTGTACACCTCATGGGTCAGATGGGGGGCAGAGAAGATTTCTGCAGACCCTTCACACCCTGCACACAATCTGTTTGAACTCCTCCTCTCTGGACAGTGTCACAGGTCACTGTACACCAAGACAAGCATGCACAAGGACAGTTTCTTCCCCCAGGCTGTCACTCTGATGAACACTTGACCCACGACAGTATGACTGGACAATAACCCTCAGTGCAATACCTGTAAATATACATTGTACAAATTATACAGATCCATACAGGTCTCTGTTTTAAGTACTTTTATTCCTATTGATCTCATTTCAGTGAACATTCCTTTGTCTGTCTGCATTGTTTACTGTTTACTTTCTCCTTGCTGTTGCCTTGCATGGGGATATGTACATGCACATTGAGAGCCACTGTACCAGAGTCAAATTCCTCATGTGACTGACACACCTGGCCAATAAAGCTGATTCTTTTGATTCTCTGGTGATGTGAATTTTTGCATTGTGTGCAGGAACACTGCAAACCCAAGGTCAAAAGAAGAATGGGAGGAAGTACTTTGTCAGTTGAGGGCCCACAACCGCAGGGGGCAGTGCTCTGTCACATATGTGACAATGAACCTTTATGTTACACGTGGACATTCTGAAATACAGACACCTCCTCACACACATCATTGTAATTGCCACTTTGCAGGTCTTGACACTGGCTTACATTAATTTCCTAGAGACTTACCCTAACCCTTCCCCCAACCACTACACGCCTAACCCCAAGCCTAACCTAAAGTGTTTTTATTCCTATGAAACTGTTCACTTTATTCAAAACTGATCATTCTTTATTATTCAATACAATTTTTGCATAAATTGTATGTGTGGATGTGATAGTGTGGATGTTATTTTAGCAAATATGTCTTATTGTGAGATGCTTCCCCAGCCTGTGTTCCAACTCACCCCAGTAATGGTTCTAGGTTGTAACAAGAGAACTCTTTGCATTTGGCATTAACTCATATAATCTGTGATTGTGTAGTTGTCATCCAAGTGAGTCTTATTTGTAGTAGACAAATATGGGTACCATGTTTCAAGGTCTGAAGGATCTAGCACGAACAGCCACTGAATTAGTGCTGCTTAAACAAGAGGTGTTACAATCATCCCTGGTCTCCCCATTTATGAGTTTTGTGCCTATTGCTGCACTTGTGTAATGCTGTGTCCTCAAGTCAGCGGTGTGTGTGTGATGGAGGAGATGCTTGTGCGTTTTGTGATGCAGTAAAGCTGTACCTTTTTCTCCTGATTTGTGTGGTGCTTTTAGGAGACTTCTCACCCTGCTGCCACTTTTCACTCCCACACTGGCATACAGTGCGAGCTCAGTCCAGCAGTCTTATGGAGACTGAGCCAATATTGACTTACACTTCCACTGTGCACCAGCAAGCCTTGCGGAAAGACAAGATGTGGTGCTCTGCTGTGGTCAGAGTCAACAAAATTAAAGTGGAACAATGTGTAAAGTGTATTTGTGGAGTCTGAAAAACATTCTGATATTGTGCACACACTGTGTGATCTGATGTTTGGTTGATCATTTAACATAGTTCTTTCAGCTTATTCAAACCCTATCTCCACAAACACTCTCTCCTAAATTATCATCTGTGTCTCAGTTTCCTGGTGTTAAGCACCCATCACTGTTTCTTCACTGCACCTTAAGTGTTCATAGTGTGGACAGTATGCTCATATTTCGGAGGTTTTCTGCAAATGAATTTTGACTTTACGTAGGAGCTGCTTATTTTTTCAGCCATTACAGGCATGATTATTATTACAATGACAAAGTGTATGTTTTTATTTGGCTTGTTCAAACCAAATACAGTGATCACAGCTACGAAACTAACCACATTTCACACCTGAGAACCCCTGTGTGATTCCAGGTCTATTAGGCCATTAGAATACAGACAGATAATGCCTGATGACTTGGGTTAGGGTTGACTTGTTCTATCCTCCTGACACCCAGAAAGATTAAAGTTTGGATAAAATATGTATCACAGTGAAATGTTTTTAAAAAGTAATCAAATCAAATCAAATTTTATTTGGACCCAGGACCTGAAGTGGATGTCCAAC
>NW_018127996.1:1144393-1146348 GCF_001952655.1 Monopterus albus
TATAGCAGCATAACTAAGGGAAGGCTCAGGGTCACCTGATCCAGCCCTAACTAAAAGCTTTATCAAAAAGGAAAGTCTTAAGTCTAATCTTAAAGGTAGAGAAATGAACCGCCTCCCGAATTGAGACTGGGAGTTGGTTCCATAGGAGAGGAGTTTGATAGCTAAAGGCTCTGCCTCCCATTCTACTTTTGTGGATTCTAGGAACCACAAGTAAACCTGCACTCTGAGAGCGAAGTGCTCTGTTATGATGATAAGGCTCTATGAGGTCTTTAAGATATGATGGAGCCTTGTCATTAAGGGCTTTGTATGTTAGGAGAAGGATTTTAAATTCTATTCTGAATTTTACAGAGAGCCAGTGGAGAGAAGCTAATATGGGAGAAATATGATCTCTCTTCCTAGTTCCTGTTACTACTCTGGCTGCAGCATTTTTATGGATGATTCCCTATTTTAAGGATCTATTGAGACATCCTGATAGTAAAGCGTTACAGTAGCTACTTCCAGCCTGGAAGTAACAAATGCATGGACCAGTTTTGCAGCATCACTTTGAGACAGGATGCCCCTGATTTTCACAATATTGCGCAGGTGAAAGAAGGCAGTTCTAGAGACTTGGTTTATGTGTGATTTAAAGGACATATCCTGATCAAAGATGACTCCAAGGTTCCTCACAGTAGTACTGCAGGCAAGAGCTGTGTCATCTAAAGTAACTATATGGTTAGACAGCAAATTTCTAACATTTTCAGGCCCTAGCACAATCACTTCAGTTTTGTCAAAGTTTAGAACAGGGGTGCCCACACTTTTTCGCCCTGCGAGCTACTTTTCAAATGACGAAGTCAAAATGATCGACCTACACGCACGCATGCGCACACACACACACACACACACACACACAAAATAAATGTATGAATGAGTGTCATAGTTTTTATGAACAGTCTGAAAGTGCCGCTCTACATTTCCCTTCGGAATAGTGATGGTAGATTGGTAGATCAAACAAACACACTTCGAATATAACGTCACAATAAAAAGTCCTCCCCCCATCCCATTCTACTGGTCGATCACGATCGACGTATTGGGCAGCCCTGGTTTAGAAGTAAGAAGTTACAGGTCATCCAGGCCCTTATGTTTTTAAGACATGCTTGAAGTTTGACCAGCTGATCTGATTCATTTGGCTTCATAGATAAATATAACTGAGTATCATCTGCATAGCAAAGGAAATTTATGCTGTGCTTCCTGATAATATTGCCTAAAGGGAGCATGTATAAAGTGAAGAGAATTGGACCTAACACAGAGCCTTGTGGAACGCCGTGACTAACTTCAGTTTGTGTGGAAGATTCATCATTAACATGAACCAAACTGGAATCTTTCTGATAAATAGGATTTGAACGCGTCTGTTTTGGGTTTGTGAAGCAATGTGAGACATGAGTCAAAGATGTACATGCCTTATTTTGTCCCTGCTTGAATAAAATTCCTAAAACTTCTTTTGGATTATTCATTTGAGTGAGACTATTGGTTTACTAATGGCATGTGCAGTCTACAGTAGATGGGTGACTACAGAAGTTCATCTAGATCAACAAAAGTATTGAAGTGGGAGGCCTACCGTGTAGACTTCTGGTTTTTGATATGTGGCTTAGACAAGGTAAAGCAGTAAGGGTTCACTGCACAGTGATGATGGCTTTAAGAGCTCTCTAGGTCAAATTGTGCTAGTAAGCATTTCCTTTGGCAGCTGATGAATAAGTTTGCTTTTGCCACACAACTAGATGGGTTTATGCGCATTTAACAAATCTTGGGCACAAAGGGAAAATGTCTATGGAGACAGGTGTGATCACTGCACAATATAATGGAAGTACTTGTTCCATAGTATGTGGCCTTATAGTTTACATATTCATTCAACTTGAGACTAAATCTGACAAATCAAACTGGGGTTACTTGACAATTGAGCTATATTAGGTGCAGAATGC
>NW_018127996.1:1146672-1155864 GCF_001952655.1 Monopterus albus
GTGTATTACGCGGGGAGGCTGCAGTACAATCAGCAAGATTATCAACTTATGTGGGAGTAAAGTTACTGTGGCCTCTCTCCACTGTGTTGGCAAATGGCACTGAAGTAAATAATGACGGAATTATTTCCTTAAACTTGGTAACAGCATTGTTGGATAGACATCTACTGTAGTGGAATTGTTTCCCACATAGAGTATAATCCATTAATGTAAATTCAAAAGTTATTAGAAAATGGTCAGACAGAAGAGGGTTATGGGGAAAAACTATTAAGTGTTCAGTTTTGATGCCATATGTCAGAACCAGATCAAGAGTGTGATTAAAACAGTGAGTGGGTTTATTTACAGTTTGAGAGAAGCCAACTGAGTCTAATAATGAACAGAATGCATTGTTGAGGCTGTCACTGTCGGCATCTACATGAATATTACAGTCGCCTACTATGATTATTTTATCTGTACTAAGCACTAAATCAGACAGAAAGTTTGAGAATTCACTTAAAAACTCTGAATAAGGAGCAGGTGGACGGTATACAATAAATAGAACTGGCTTTTGAGTTTTCCAGTTTGGGTGTGAGAGACTCAGGGTGAGACTTTCAAATGAGTTATAACTATGTTTAGGTCTAGGGTTGATTAATAGGCTTGTGTCAAACATCGCTGCCACACCTCCACCCCTTCCTGTGTTTCGAGGGATGTGACAGTTACTGTGACTAGGTGGAGTGGATTCATTTAGGCTGACATATTCTTCCTGCTGTAACCATGTTTCAGTAAGACACAATAAGTCAATGTGATGTTCACTTATCAAATCATTCACTAACAGAGATTTAGATGAGAGAGATCTGATATTTAATAGTCCACGTTTGATTGTCCTATAACTCTGTACTATAAGAGGAGTCGTCCTAATTTTAATTAGGTTCTTATGAATAACTGCTCTCGAGTTGATTTTTGATTTATATAATTTAGGTGGGCGGGGGGCAGACATTGCTCTCGATTAAGCTACAAGCTTAGTTGGCTTCTAAGCTAGCCGACCAAAAGAAGCAAATTAAATCTGGCAAGAACTTCTGCAACACAAGTGCTTTAAGTGATGCAAGCGTATGTTGTCACTCAAAAATTCCGATGAACCTAGAAACAGTAATTTTAATTCCTAAACAATCTGGGAGCAAGCACAAACACAATGCAGGCACAAAAAAACAGGAAATGAGTATGGTTACCGCAGAGGCAGGAAACAACAGTCCGTCAAAGGTTCTGATGAAGGTAATGATGATTGTTTTTTTGTTTTGCTGTACAAAATGTACAGACAGGATGGAGCTCAGACCCATCCGGTATCTCTGCTGGGGTGTCATACTGTACGTATGCCCTGTGGCATAACCTGAAATTAATAAATTGGTGATTGGGGTAATGTGAGGCTATTATGTAATCTGACCAACCCTTATCTTAGTTTATCTTCCTGTTGAGGCCACACATAGACCTTTCCCATTCCTGGATCCCTGTCATAGAGCCCGTGGAATACGATACTAGTTTGTTGTACATAAGAAATGCATTAGGTTTTTGTACTGACCAGTGGGCAGTTTATTGCCCTCCTCAACTTTAAGGGTTTTTAAGGCAGAAGCAGGTGCGATGTTCAAGATTGCACCCACAATATGTCAAAACTAATTCAGCTTATCTGCAGTTTGGACTGAAAAGCAAATTCATGCTTCCATGTGGAAAAACCCTTTGATCCTTTTGCTCTTCCACTGACAAGACTCTGAGATTAGCAAAATCTTTAGCATGTAGATCCTTCAATCCAAATCTTTTGCATGGTGGGTGGACCTATTGTTAGCATGTTTGACTGTGATCACACTTTCAGATGATTTCAGACTACAAGTCCAAGTTCATCACACGCATGCTGAGAATGCAGTTTCTCCCTTGCAGCTGCAGCAGAAATCAGTGTGCAGCAGTATGCCTTTCATTTTTAAAACTTGCACTCAAATTGTCACCTTATCCTCAGCTTCTCTATCCTCCCCAGGGTGTCCTACAATGCCACTGTGGGTGTATGTGAACGAGTGAGTATATGTCCTTCACACTGCTCTTCCTGTGCCTTCGGTGTTTGGTTTCCTGCTATCAGAGCCCTGAGAGGTGTTAAGGTAGCAGGCAGGAACAAGTGTTCAGAGGCACACTCATCGGCTCTCAGCAGATCAATAGGAGACTATTAGTGCTTGGCCCTGTTACAGGGATTGACTTCTGGCAGTGAGATGGAGAAAGCCACCTCATGGGTTATTCATATTCAGACCCCTACACACTGTAGATGGATATTAGACACACATTTCATCTCAGTGTGTGAACAGACCATAACAGGACAAAATTACTATTAGACTTTGTAAAACACCGAAACACAGAGTAGATGTGTTCAAAAATACTCCTGCTGAGCCTGAAATACATGTATGACAGAAACATGAAAGACATGTTAGTATGCAAAGACTCAGACACATTAAAATAAAGGGAGGAAGAGAGCCACACACACAAATAATATGTGGAACACACTCAGAGAAAAGATGGATAACAATAGCATATGAGCTTGTCTTGTGCTCGCATGGCCTTTGTGATCAATTAGTCTCAATCCACCCAGTCACTTGAAGTGTAGAATTCACAAGTATATATGAGAAAATAAAACAGGACAGATGACACAGCTCTGAAATATTTGCTTGTTTTTAAAATTTGTGGATGAGATAATTAAAACAGACCTGGAATAATAATCTTGTTTTGGAAGTCATCACACACAGTAAGTTGAGTTTTATCATGTTCATTGGCCAGTAGGTTATTCACAACTCATGCACTACCATTCAGCACATGTGTTTTCACAGCATTTGCATTAGCATGTTTTAATTGCAACAGTTAACAAAAGTGAGAGCATCAACAAAAGCGGTCTTAACACAATTGTTCTTGATTATTAAAGATGTGCACATTCACGATGCTGTCAGTGACACAGGAGGGTTGGATGGGGCAAAGAAATATGAGTCAGTAACGTCAGGCATTTATGCACAGCACCGTTTGTGTGAGCTTGTGTACATATAAATATACTGTAGCAGTGTTTCCTGAGTAGTTTATACTGAAGTTACCTAAGCTAGCTACTGTACCTGCACAGCTACTATAATTGCAACAATGTAGTGGTGTGTGAGGAAATAAATCTTTTTAAAAAAATGGTTTTTAATACATTTAGTGTATGCAGAGCATTTCATTCTGTTAAGAACAAGTGCAGCAAAGAAGCAAGTGGTTTCCACCCCTGGCATCCTTGGCAGCCTGGATAACTACAGTACTCCTCCTTTAAATGCCAAAGCCTTGGACTCATTTCCAAAGATCAGAATTTAAAAGCTGCCTTGTTGACACTGTTCCTGCTGCACAGCTGTGTTTTGAGTATTTACACAGAAACAAAAATAAAACAATCTGAAACTAGTACAAAGACTTTATGCAGTGATAACATTCCATGCCTTCTGATTATTTTTAATGTCGTAAGTCAGTTTTAAAAAAATCTCCCATTACTGTCACATTAAAACAGGGGCTGGTTTGTACTAGATCATATGAAGTGTTTTTCAGCCACAGTGTACAATTAACCTGTGATTCAGGTGAAATCATTTGCACCGAACTCCATCAATGTTGTCCGGACATTTTTATTTGAAGCACAAGTCAAACGCCACTTCCTCTGGATAATCACAAAAATATTTCCAGCGGTGCACAAAGAATTATTGTTGGGAGCGTTGAGCTCATACTCTGATGTATGCAGCCACACTACTGCTTTTCTCACAGTACTTGTAGTAGTTGATTTATACTGTGCATGTAAGCCTATCCAGATGTGAATGACTTAATGCAGCCGTTTTAATCAAACACACTGTAATAATGGAAACATGTCATTACATTATCATTGTTGCTCCACCTCCACCGCTGAAATCCCTTGGATAACATCAGTCAGTGGAATAATACCTCTCGCAGAAAAATAAGTCTCAGTCTTATTCCGCACACCTTCAGGCCTCATTTTACTCATTCCTTGGGGCTTCTAAATGACCTAAATGATTTTCAATTAAATGCTGTGAATCCCAAGCTCTGCCAGGAGTTCATGAACTCAGACTCAAGTTTGCTCTTCAGCATCACTGGGGCAATGATTATTGGCTTGTCATTTGGATTTAAAGGCAACATGGCATCTGAGTAATGGGGAAAAAACAGATGCCATTATCTCTTAGATCTTCTTTTCTGGTCATAGTCTTGATGTGCTCTACTGTCATATATTCACTATTACAACCAGAAGTGATTCAGTGCAAGCAAATCTGGATGGTGTCACTGGGCTCAATCCCTCTCATTGTTTTAGGGCAAGTGTGAACCTCCTAAAACTTAATAATAAAAATGCATTGAACAATATATACAGGATGTATTAAAAGTTCATAAAAAAAACTCATCATTGTTTGCCAGCACAAAATGTTGCCCCCTGGATTAGAAGAAGAAGAAGCTTTATTTATTGTGACATGTACAATGAAATTATGTTTGGAGCCAAGGGCCCCCGGCTGCTGCGTGCATGCGTGCCGCCATCACGAGGGTTCAGTGTCTTGCCCGAGGACACTTCAACATACAGTATAGAATACAGGCACTGAGAGTCAAACCTTTAACCTTCCAGTTGGGAGACAACTGCTCTATCCACCACACCACTGTCGCCTCCATTAGGTAAAATTGCTTGAGACAATGGGTGTAATATGAATGCTGTTAACAGCAGTTAGATCAGTATACAGACCTTATCTGAATCTGTAGGCTGTTTTTAAATTTTTTTTTTTTAATTGAAACCTTCTTTTATCCAGGGAAAAGCCCCAATGGGGTCAGTAACCTCTTTTTCACAGGAGCACTAGTGAGTTGGCAGATATTCCAGACAAAGCAGCATAAAAAACATGCAATCCAAAAAGGAAATAACAATGTATAAAATCTACAATAAACTTTGAACAAAGGAGGGTGCAAAAACAGTTCAGTGTCAAGAACTAACTAGAGTTATCACCTTGCAGTTGTAAGCATCCACCTATAGGCCAAAGTCAAGCTAATGGGACTGGTGTGAGGTCACAGTGTCCATGATGTCTGATCACCAAAATCTATTTTGTTCATCCTTGAGTCCAAGTGGATACTTAAGCCAAATATGAAGAAATTCCCTCAATGCATTTCTGACATATTGTGTTCACAAGAATAGGCCGGATGCCATGGCAACTACCCACATCTATCTATCTGTCTGTCTATTTATCTATGTCTATCTACAGTCTATACTACTGCAGCTTCACCACAAGATGTCGTTTACACAAAAACAACTGCTCCGACAGGATCATTAGCAGTTGACATCTTATAAATGAGCTCCACTCAAGATGCAAATCCAAAGGCACACGCAGAGACACACAGCCTCACTTAGAGAGACAAAAGCACATACACACCAGCAGCTGTATTGGATTTTTAATTGAACCGACCGCACCGCATTCTAATCCCACAGACACTGACACATCAATACCTTGGACTCACACTCATACACACCTACAAAAATGCACATACACGCTTCTAGTTTGTAGGTATTGCTCATTAAGTAGAAATAAGGCAGTTTAGGCCTGCTTTAACCTCTGTGTATTCTTACCAATATGAAATTAATGATCTGACATCTAATTACATCTCACAAACTCTGACAAAACAAAATCAGGCATTCCTTTCCACTGCACTCTTTCAACCAGGAGTGGTGCAGTTTTCTTTGTAACAGTTATGGCCTGTCTAGATGTTATTTCGTCCTCCAATGATATGCAGGTTTGACTGAAAATTGGCCATACAGCGGTAGCACTAATAATTGTTTGCTTGTTGCTCCTGCTGTGGTAAGCACGCAGTATCCTCTGACAACAGCCTTACAAAACTTGCAGTTACAGTAATTTTCTGTCACCAGGTTTCACCAAGTGCTTCCCTCATCACGCCTGCATGCAGATACAGGCAGGAGACACGCCCCGACCAGTGGACTGGGTCACTTTTTTTAAATATCAAACAGGAACTGCACCAAATAAATGACCATACTTGTATACACAGGGGTTCATATTTCTTGTCAAAGATCATGAATCAGTATTAATTTTGCCTTTGTCCAATAAAGGTGAGGCAGCAAAATAGAAAATCATCAGTATCCCAATTTGCAATGATGTGTTATTAACATATAAAGTGGAACAAAATGTATGTCCATTGTATTTTCTATTTCTCTACATGTCTTCTCCAGACTTTTTTCATCCTGTTTGTTTTTCATTTCAACTTTCCTTTAGGACAATTAATGTAAAAAAAAACAACAACAAAGTTTTGTATTTATTTGAGCCACATAAGAGTATAATAGTCTCATAATTATTAATTTATAAATGTTATCTCACATCTCTTTTTTGATATTTTTGTGTTGATTTTAGTCTTTTTTTATTTTTTTATATTGATTATATTTTATATTGTTGTTTGTGGTTTATAATTTATACTGTTTTATTGTAATGTACAGCACTTTGGTCCACTCTGGTTGTTTTTAGTGCTTTATAAATAAAGTTGGTATGGTATGGTATGGTATCTCTTGTTCACTCATCTACAACAGCACCCACCTACATTTTACATTTTAAGAGAAAGCAGAATTATAGTACAATAGAAAATGCCATTTATCAGGTTTGCTTGTGATAGCCTATAATTTACTGTAAATTTAGCTTCACAAATTGTCTATTTTTTCTAAATGTGTGATTACAAAAAATGAAACACTATCCATGCTCAGCATGTCTGCCTGTATCTTCTGTCGATAATATGTGTACCATGATTGATCAGGACATGTACATACTGTCATGACCTGCTTCCTGTGTTGTTTTATATGTCTATGAATAAATACCGCGTGTGGATTCAGCCATTGCCACTCTGGAGTAGTCAGTTCTGTAGTACATTCAGCTCAGCAGCCTCATCATTTCTGTCATGCATTAAAGCAGAGATTTCTGTTAGTCAGCATGTAGTGAAGGCTTAACCATCACTCCTTACCACCCACCTTTGTGAAACTGTCAGCTACATGAACCATTTCCAAGTCTCAACATATTTCCATGTAATGTTGACAAATGAATTTCTCACTGTGACAAACTGATGAGTTTTATATTTTTTCTTCTGCCATTTCAAGGAAGATTATAGCAGCATTTTGCCATCGTGCCATTCGGCATAAAAGCATAAAAGGCACAAACCCGGGACAGGGCCCATTGTTAATCCTGCATTATGCCAACAGTGGAAGTCATAAAATGGCAGCATCCGTGCCACTAGATGTCTGTGTAAATGGGGAGAAACAACTTAGGGGCAAAGGGGTGTAACTTTTTTCTTCCCACTGGGGGATTTAAATTATAAATAGAATCTGATGTTCATCATGTTGTATATGATGCACAAAACGTTTCTTGAACCCAAATCATGTCACAAATGTGTAAGTCAAACAACAGCACATCAATAGTCAGTTCTACTGCCACTGATCTGAAAGCAGCACTGGCACATTGTGCTTTGTGTTTCTGTGTTACAGGTCACACTGGACATCAGCCAGCAGAGGGGCTACAGGAGGCCACAGCATGAGAAAAACACTTCCCTTACCTGTAATAAGAAGTCAAAGAGAGCCAGCCGACCCCACTCTGAGTGGTGCACTCCCACACAGGGTGCTGACCTCAGGTCCGTTTCACTCCCACAGCGCACCTGCAGTAGTCTCTGGTACTGAACCCAGCTGAGTGGTACAGAGTTCTGGTCATTGTCTTTATCAGCGAGGTGGTGAATATCTGGGTCCCACCACACAACAGGTCTGGGGCTGCCGTTGATGTACCGATATGGTAGAATGTTACTGTGGAAAGTCCTAAGCACTGCAGGGAGACTTCTGTTGAGTCCCAGCACTCTGTCCAGGTGGAAGGCAAACACCTCAAGCCAGTCATCTGTGCGTTTGACCAAGGAGCAGCATCCCTGCTGGCAGTGTTCACTGTGGGTTTCTACATGTCCTTTCCTAGGTCCACGCCGAGGTGAATGTCTCATCTCTGATGCCTGCTGTGATGGAGAAATAGTTAGATAATAGTTAGATAATGCCTTCCATTTAGTTTTCATTTAAATCTAGTGCCTCAGGCTACAACCCTGAATATTCTCTTGAAATGAATTCACTTATGAGAATGTGATAATTAGTGCTAGGAAGCTGCTTTGAAAGCATAGTTTTGCGAGAAGCTACTAGGGACAAATGTAGTTTGGTTAGCTAAAGCTGCTCAGAAAAGGTAGTTCTAACTTCTTTGTAAAAAGAAAAAAGTTCAAACGTACATGTGATACACAATATAACAAAATATAATACAAAATAATGCCACTGAGTTGTGTTTATTATTTGAGACCTGGACCTGTTCTAAAACCCTGGGCCCACCTGGGCTTTTCACAATGATCACAAGTAAACAAGGAAAAGGAAACTGCAAGGGATGTGATTCTTTTGTTGTAAAGCAATTAAAAAAACCTAGAGAGAGAGAAATATATATAGATATTTTTTTTAAATTCACACTTTTGCCTGATTGCGTGAGCATTAAAAAAATGGGCATGCTTTACTTGTCAGCTTTGTCTTCAAGCTGCTTGCACCTTTTTAGACAGTGTACACTGGTCTAAAACCAGGCCTGTCTTTCTTGTTTATACAACACAGGAGCAGTCTCTCAAAGTTCTTATCCAAAGGATCATTCATATCCTTTTGTGAAGGCCTCAGTCCTGGCCTTCACCATGTGAGGGCCTAAACCACCACCAGCAATGGACTTGGATGGGTAATTTCTTTGTTTATGTGTGTAGGTTAAGTTGTAGATAAATATTGTTTATTAGACATACACAATTGATCAATGAGCATGCACATTTGATTAATTTTGTATTGTTAATATGTGTACATTTTCTTTTAAGTTCCCGTGTTTCCTGGTCCATGGATGGGGGGCAGTTCAGCCAAAAGATTGGACTCAGAAAGCAGCAGGTTTAATACAAGGCCTGGACTGAACCAAGTGCCCAAGACAAGGACGGGGGAGTTTGGGAGAAATTTATTGTTATGTTATGTCAATTTCTTTACATTTAAAAGAAATATTTTGTTGTGAGCAGACTGGCTGGTTAGTGTTTATTAGTTGATTATTTTGGTAGTGTCTTGGGTCTACCCCTTGTGTATGTTGTTGGTTTGGCCAGCCAATATATATGTTCCCCTGCGTG
>NW_018127996.1:1156153-1162755 GCF_001952655.1 Monopterus albus
TCATGATGTAGACTCCATGGAGTACTAAACATAAAGTGTGTGTGTGTGTGTGTGTGTGTGTGTGTGTGTGTGTCAGTTGGTTTTTTGATGAGGTAGCAGACAGTTCAGTTTGCTGTATTTTGAATTTCCTTATCTTTTGTTGACCTCTTTTTGGGGCCCAATTTATCTGATGTTAATGTTTGTATTTTTTCCTTACTTTTGGGTTAAAAAGCCAATTGTTTTGAACTTTGAAAGCTGTGTCTTTTGCCTTACTGCTCGGTCCCTGACACCTTTTATGGCAATTTGTAGTTTCAGTAGTTAACTATACAAAAATGACAAAAAGTAACTTAGCTACTTGAATCACAATGCACATAAGAATGTACTGTAGTTGAACTACCAACAAGCTACTGCGAAATGTAGTTAAACTTTTAGTTTATTTACGTCGCTTCACTGCTCCCCAACACTGGTGATGACAATGAAATAAAACTTTTTTAGCCAGCAGATAACTGTTAACACCAGATCTGCAATTGGTTTTCCACACAGTGAGAACCTTTGTCAGGCTCAAAATATCAAAGTCTAACAGATAAAATTTGACTTATTCTGTATTTTTCTTACACCACCTCCCACAGAGAGACTAAAACCAATAATGTAGTTGTCTGTCTCTAACTACCTCCCTACACTGTCTGTGGCTGTCAGCCCTGAACCTACAGTATCGGTTCGTAGTCATACAGCTCAAACAAGTCAAAGTCAAACAGTGCTCAGAGGGAAGAAAATTGCATTTGCTGAGGACTATTTTCAGGTGTGGATTAATTCACATGTGGTGCTTCAGTGATTATTTACATCAGCAGGAGGGTGAATGTGAGATTGAGTCAAAAATAAACTATGGAGTGTGTGTTCCTGGTAATGAGGGAACATGACATGCAATGTAACAGCTTTTAACAATGGAGCTGTTGCCTGAAGAATAAGGTGTATCAGGCTGCTTTTGGTCTTTTCTGGGGATTTATTAACAATGAGAATAATGTAGAATATCACCAGCCCTGTCCTTTCTGCTTTGCAACAAGCATCTCACCCTGTTTTTTGCTTTGCAGAAATACTTTAAGCTCATGATTAAGTCTGGCTGGTACAAATATATCTTATTCAATATACCGTAGGCCACTAATACAGAACTGAATTTATAGAAGATGTGATATTTAATGTACAATCACAATATTAGTCATAAACATGTATTCAGAGATGTCCCTCAGATAGTTCAGCTGTCATGTAATATGTATATGACTGACTTAATATTCTGCTTTTGCCTATTATAATTCTAATACACTGCTCTCTGTGCAAGACATTTATCGCACGCCTTTCTGTTTGGAAGGGGGGTCCTTTCTTTGTTGCTCTTCCTGAAAAAAAAAAACCCAACTGTCTACATAGTGTGTGTGGTATAGTCTGTAAAGCCCACTAAGTCAAACTTGGGATTTTGTGTTGTGTAAATAAAACTGACTTGATATGACATGAGAAATACCAGAAAACTACATGTTCCTTGTTGAATCACTTACAGTCTGTAACAGATGTAATAAGGAGTGAAGCTGGTTCAGCTCAGGGCTTATGGTCAAAGTACTGTACTGTACATCACTGAGAGTATTATTCACTCATTTGCTTTTTTAAATTTCATGTACCTGGTGGGGTGCAGGAGGATCCAGAGCCACTTGGAGCACCTGTCCATGTGCAGGCACCCTGGCTTTGCTGACCACCTCACCCCCGGCAAGGAGTTCCATCTTCTGGATGTCATCCCTGCTGAGCCAGGGAAGAGGCCAGAGATCTGTGCGAATTCTGATCCTCCTGTGGTCATTGACCGGGAAGTGCTGCTCTGAAAAGCTCTGACACCAGCTGCTGTCATCTTTCTTAACAGCGGCTTCATGTTTGGATAAAGCCTTTCTGTGGTCCAACGACCCAGGAGTCCTTTTTGCCTTAGAGGGCTCCTCGGGGAGATTATGGTGTTTTTTGAGCTCTCTGGAGGGCTTTTTCACAGCCTGTTGCTGCTCGCTGACCTTGTCAGATTTCCCTGAGTGCTTTGCTGCATGTCTGTGTTTTCCCAAAGCCAGGTTATGTTCAGCGAGCCTTGTACTTACATGGCTGCCATGTATTTGTGTGTCTGCATTCCTATTTGTGTGTCTATCCCCCCTGCCTGCTCGTCTATCTGCAGCTTGTCTGTAACTTATCAGGGTATGAGCTGCAGCTGGAATATTTGCTGTTGTGGCTTTACCCCTTTCCAGATGAATGTATGTCTGTGCAGTGTGCTGTACCTCAGCACTGTGGTTGCTTGGTTTAATTCTATGCTTTGGCCCTGAGCTATTGACTGTAAACTGTGGGAGATGAATGGCTGGATGCTGACTGGTACCTGCCATCTCTTTTCTATTAGAAGCAATGCCTTTGCTTTGGTGTTTATTTCTGTGTATGTCTCTATGACTTCTGTCTTGCTCTCGCTTGATACTGTATTTGTTATCACTAGCTGCATCCCTAAAAGGTTTTGGTGGTGCTGAATGTTTCAGTGTGTCTCTTTCAGTAATATTTTTCCAGGCCCCGCTGTGGATGTAAGGGAGTGGCTGCTGGAAGGCAATGACTGGAGTGGGCTCCATGACCCTGGGCCTGGATCTGGACTCCCCAGTGGAGCTCAAGGCACGAGACGACTGACGGCCAATGTCAGCAGGTGGCAAAGGGAGGGGTAGGGTGAGTGTCATCACAGAGATTGTGAGGAGGAGGAAGAAGAGGGGGGAGAGGAGAAGCGGCCATTTTTGACCACAGCAGAGTTTTGACCACACTCGCCAGGCCTGCAGAGGAAAAAGGGACAAAAAAAGGTCAGAATCAGAAGAAGAACCAGCAGAACCAGAATTATAATTGAGTGGTACCATAAAGTTCAAAGATAATATTTGCTCTAAACAGAATGGAGCATTCAGATTCCTATTCAGATCTCCTGGATCCAGGCATGTGGAAAGCACATGCGCTCATGAACTCTGCAAGAGCAAGGGGAGTAGTTAAAACAAACAGTGTTTCGCTGTATTATTCTGCTCAGCTCTGTGGTATTAGAATAGTTATGTGTGACCTTCAGCTGTTTATTACACAAAATGGAAATGGGAAAGAAAACAGCCAAATATTTGAGATGATTATTATTTTTTTAATATTTGACAAAGATTGAACTGAGCTAAACATCCTTTTTATGCTGCACAAATCTGAATACATATGCAGTAGAATATAAAGCTTGTGTCACCCGGCTGCGTGGTTCCAGTAGCTTACAGCAGAATTGGACTTATCCAGCTGAAACCAATATGACTGCAGCATGCCCATAATTCAGTGCTGCCTTCTGCCCACGATGCACAACAAGGGGAAATTTGATATTTCACACAATATGCTGTCGCTGCCCCAATACAGCTTAGTGTAATCTCAACTCTGTAAAAGTAATTTTACTGTAGAAATATCTACCAAGGAGTCAGGCTGTGTAGTTCCTGACATATTATGCCTTCTTTCAGTTTGATACCTTTAAACAGAGGCAGCAAAATTGTAGCTCTAAGAAACTGATATTCAAATAAAAAAAAACAAAATAAATACCACCTTCAAAAGATTTATTGTCTAGTCTTTCAGGTTTTGTACTGGAAGAGGTCTGCATAACAACACTTATTCTATGTGACAGCAACCATCTGAGTGGAAACTACACATAAAATGCTGGCATTCTTCCACGGACAGGGTGGCCAACCAGTGGAAAGACAAACAGTAATAGGGGAAGCATAGACTACCATACCTATTCCAGTAATGAGGCTTCCTTTCATTTCAAAAAAGTGGAATCATGCCTAAAGGATATGAGAAACTGAAACATGAATCTAACAGTATGAATGGCCCACTTTTTGTCTGCAAAGTAAAGTACAAGTAAAGCCATATGGGTGAAAGGCTACAGCTTTTATTTCTCAACAGGATGGCCCAGATCAGTGCAGCCTCTCCACTCTGCTCCTGACTGCTGTCTCTCTCATTCTCCATCCTCCATTCAGGTGAACACAGAGTGAAGGAATGTTTCAGACCCTGGGGACATCATTCCCATCTTGGAGCTGTTAACAACATTCCCAGATCCCTCTCCCCGTGAAAGGATCCTGTTATTCTTCCCCTGGAGTGGAATGCCCTAAACCAGGCTCCCTGCACTAGCAGCTGAAGTACTGAGATGGCCGGACATATCATACACACTTATAAATAAAGAGCAGGGTCCCAATGTGAGAATTAGTGTCTCTGTCAGATTCAAATACGTATTTAACCATTCTAGAAACTTCTTCTGTGGAATATATGGAATACAATCTAAAGGCTAGACAATGAATAATATTCATTCTGCAATTGAACAAAGCTGCATCCCAGAGCAACTTAATGTCACTGAATCATTATTGCATTTAGTGACTTTAGACTTTTGAGTATTACATTAAATAAATGATAGGACTGGCAACCTGCACTGACCTCTAAAAGAAAGGGTTTTTATTTATTTTCATGTTGCTGGGTTGCATCTCACAGCAAATCTGCAAGGTTGTCTGCCTTTGCCTTATTCCAGTGAAAAGAGAAAAAAAGGTTGCTTTCATTTATTTATCTTTATTGTAATGACATTAGAGCTGCAAAAATAAGTACATCATTAGAAAATCTATAACAACTCTCAATTATTTTGATTATAACCAATAATTTTTCCAGAAAGAAAAGCGGCGAAATATTTCAGATGATTTTTTTTAATATTCGACAAACTAAATGATTCTTTGATTAATCTAGAAAGAAACAGGCAGTCCAATTTTTAAAATAACTGTTAGCTACTACACATGTAGCATTGTTAAATAGTTATTTAAAGGTCAATAATATAAACAAATCATCATTAAAGTTCTAATCTTTGCTCATTATACCAACCACCGCTTTTATACCTCTGCACCAGCGACAGCCGTGCCCAGAGGAATTATGTTTTTGGGTTGTTTGCCTGTCCATCCCATTCTCATGAACACCTTAAGGGACTTTTTTTAGAATTTGGCACCAGCAACTACTTGGACTCAAGGATGATGTGACAGCTCTTTATTAGTCCTCTGCAGAACTAGTCTCTCAGTGAAGACAGCACATTTCTCACTGGAAATCATCCACTAGTCTCATACATGTCAATATAGTTATAACTTCCATTATGTCAAAAACACTCTTAATACATTTTATTAAATTCCACCAGTCTTCACTACGTATGCTACATGAGTCTGGGCAGACATACATGTAAACTGCAACTTGCCTGGTTGGTGGAGGCATACAGCTGAGAGGCAGTAATTCTAGTTACTATTATTTGTTACAAATCAATTTTGGCTTCTCAAACAATTATTACCCTGAAATAAGCCTGCACTGTCTGCATCTACAGTACAACAAGATATATGACTTATTATTCCCAACACTACTCGGGTATAGGCACATATGCATGTACTGTACACCTGAAGACCCAAGAAGAAGGGAATGACACTAGCATTCCTGGTACTGTATAAGTGATAAACAAAACCACAAGAATAAGGCTCAAGTGGTAAATAACTGGAATTATCCAGGCTGTTAAAACTCTAATGATGTGCAAAGACAACAAAGCATCGCTCTGTTCACTGCACAGATTCACAGTTCACCATAGTAACACCTGGCTCAAAAATCACTATGTGTTGAGAACTGACAGTATAGAACCACTGCTATTATGACAAAAAATGAGTTACTGCATATTAACATGTCAACTTTCACCCTTGTTTTACCATGATCTCCTTTCATCCTACTTCCTCCTCTCTGTTAGCACTGGTTTTGACCAAGCATCCCTTGATGGCGTCCAGGCAGATCTTTTTGTTGTGATAAGAATCACATTTCATTTTAAAACATGGTTACAAAGTCGGAGTTATTGTAACATCTTCTCTTTTCTTCCACAAAGAAAAATGACAATATAACTGGCAAGCTAAAGATATTTTGCACTTGTTATCTCTCCAAGTTCTTGTATTTTATGACAGGTTATTTGTCTATGTTCCTCCCCCTTTGTCTGGTTCCACTGTTCTTACTGTGCTGCTCTGACAACAGCCAAGGGCCTGCAGCTCCCCCCTCCCACATGCACATCTTCCTCTAATAACCACCCAACCGCTCCAACAGGCCAGGTGTCTTGACTATCTGACAGCTCCCTACCTCTTCTTCTGTTGTTGCTTTCATTTTAAGATCCCTTTTTTCCTTATCTCCCTGCTGAAGGCGGTGGGGGAGGTAGGCAGTATTAGTTTGAGACGCAACAGGTGCCTCAGCCAGCCAGCTGGCCTCTGGTGAGAATGAAGAGGAGGGGTGAGGATGTCTGGAGGCAGAAAACTGTCTCATTACACCACCTCATACTGTATATGAGACTTTCATCACTTTGTTTGAAGAGGCAGGACAAACAACTGTACAAAAACTTCATGATATGGCACTACTGTATCTATTTCTGACAGAATTACATAAAATACTACATAAATCCTACAATGAGGATCTTTGAGGTGCTAAAATATACCAGATGAAGGACTTCATAATCACAACTGAAAAGTGGCCTGTCACGATTCGGTTCCATTGCTTCCTGTCAGGCTTTTATTTTGACGTTACTTCCTGTT
>NW_018127996.1:1163155-1163534 GCF_001952655.1 Monopterus albus
AAGTCCACCACAAACACCATTTGGCGTTCTTACACGTCAAATCTGACAGTGGCCATCAGGTTAGCTGGGGTTACACATTTACTGCAGAACAAAGATCAGTGATTTACTAACACATCCTGGAGCTGAACATGCTCAAAACAGTGGAGATGACAGTGGAGTTCAGTCACCATACTTGGCAGCACTGTATCAGCAGTAAAGTCTTTCAAGTTCCTGGGCTCCACTAATTCCCAGGACCTGAAGTGGACGTCCAACATCAGGACCATCACCAAGAAGGCACAGCAGAGGATGTACTTTCTGCGCCAGCTCAGGAAGTTCGACCTGCCCCAGGAGCTGCTGATACAGTTCTACAGAGGAATCATCGAGTCTGTTCTCTGCACCT
>NW_018127996.1:1163617-1167687 GCF_001952655.1 Monopterus albus
GCCTTACAGGTCACTGTGCACCAAGACAACCAGGCACAGGGACAGTTTCTTCCCCCAGGCTGTCACCCTGATGAACACTTAACCCACAACAGTATGACTGGACGATAACCCTCAATGCAATACCTGTAAATATACATTGTACAGATTATACAGGTCTCTGTTTTTAAGTACTCTGATTTTATTCCTATTTATCTCATTTCAATGAGCATTCTTTTGTTGTCTGCATTGTTTACTGTCTGTTTATACTGCTTATTTTGCATTGTTTGCACTATTTCTTGCTTGTTAATACTGCTTATTTTGTTATATTACACAGCCTTATGCTGGTTTACTGTTTACTTGCCCCTTGCATGGGGATATGTACATACACATTGAGAGCCGATGTACCAGAGTCAAATTCCTTGCATGTCCGACACACCTGGTTAATAAAGCAGATACTGAGATTCTGATCTGCTAGCATATTATGTTTTCCTACGTGTGCAAAAACAGGCTTTACAACAGAGCTAAAGTTACGAGGTGTGTATGCCTTATAAAACCTTCAACAGCTTGTTAAAACCTGTCAATGATATAGGGCTTCTGTATGGGCAGAGATATTAACTTGAATCTATCAAGTAGTTAAAATCTGCAATCTTTAGAATCTCTGAAAGATAGGTTGACCCACTGAGACCCAATGTCTGTGCCAGGTCAAGTAATATAGGCTTAAGTTACTGCTTTTCTTCATTGTTTGTGGTTAGTGGTACTGGCAGGTCTTGCCACTAAACTCAAACAGCCAGGTGTATTTAGTGCCCATGCATAGCACTGCTGTATCAATGCTGTTGGACCGAGTGAGAGCCTACACCTACAGTATTTGTCTACTTGTCTTTTGCTGAGAACTGTTAAGCTTACTAGCATCAGGCTTGTTTTCTTTAAAAGAAAGAAAAAGGGTATTTTGGGAAATTTCCAAAATGCTCCTTTGTGGCTTGAAGTGCAGGGTTTGTTTGTGTTTGATTGGCAGTAGCTGACAGGCTGTTGGGAGTATCGCTGTTACACCATAGGGAACAAGAGACAAAGCAAACAAACTTGTGTACACAGACACCATATTGTTAGCAGTGATTTTGAAGAGTAAGGCCCACACCAGCATCCAGCTGGGCCCAAGTCACATTTGCAGGTACATTTACATCAGGTTTACTGTTCTGCAGCTAAACATTATGTCAGGTTTGCCCGGCCACTCTGGCCTCTCTCACCTTCCTCACTCTGTCTCTCTTAGCCCCTGATTGCTGATTCCATACACCTGCTCCTCACTCCCATGATTAGCACCAGCTGCACTCCTTAGTCTGCCCTTATTTATACCCAGCTCACCTCTCACTCACTTGCCAGTTCGTTCATGTTTCTAGCCTACACCTGATCTCTTTGCCCAGTACTTCTCGTTTGTTATTTTGTCTTCGTTATTCCAGTGCTTTAGTGTTTTTTTTTTTTTTACCTTGGTTCCCGTCGCTTATGTGTCTCTCCTAGTCAGCTTTGTTATTCTCTCATTTTTTTGGTTTGGACCGCCTGTTTCCTCCGGACCTTGGTTCCACTCTACCTTCCCAGACAGGTCGATGCACAGTCACCAAGTTTCTCCCATACTAACTCCTCTCTGCCTATTGTTTCTTCCAGCATCTACCATCATCTCATCAGCCAGCTCAGGAGTGACCCCGCGACGCAGCTCGGCCCACCACACTCCAGCTCATCTCTCATGAACACCCGGTTTCCCCCCAATTCAGTTATCATTTACCTGCTCGTTGTTTGTTCACTCTACTGCACTGTATATAAATAAATCACTGCTTGCACTGAAGTCGGCTACCTGGGTCCGCCTCTCTATCGCTCACTCACTTCCGTGTGCGAGCGTTTACCCTAACACATTAGATTAACTGTCTACCCTGCAAACTGATGCTAGCAGGTCACTTTTCATTTTATTTCTCACAGAAGAACATCAGATAGAAGTGATTTACAGAGCAGGTATGTGATTATGACTAATTCTATGACTCCACAATCATGCACCAGGTTTTCAAGATTTTTTATCAGGATGTTATTTCTCGTTATTTGTTCCTACAGTGGTTAACCAGGTGAAGAGGCCACAGCCATGTGTGCAGCTCTGTGAAAACTGGGTTCCAAATTAAAACTGAATCCAAAACACCAAGTACCGGGTACTGTACCAGCAAAAATTCAGGGTTCTTGAATGCTATTTGTCATAAAGATACATTTCAGCTTCCAAATTTCATTTCAGTACTGGCTGCTCAAAGTTAAAGCTCAACCGTAAAATTACATATACTCTGAGTTAAAAGTTCTGTAAAGCAGAATTTTAAAATTAATCAGAATACAATTTCAAAACTGTATGTGTTTTAAAATTGAATGTGTAAATCTAAATATATATGTATGAGAGAAAGCAGGGTGGAAACAGAAGAGAGTACAGCTGTAATGTTGCTCACACACAGTAAATACATATTAGAAAGAAAAGAAAGTTTAACAGCATATGAATAGTAAGAAGTTGGTATCAGGGGATTGGGGAGCTGTGAGCTGATATTACACACTGAAGTGGAAATGAGAAGGTAACCGAAGCTGGTTTAACAAAGCCATCAAAGCTGGAATTAGGTTGGAAATTTATGTGGTTAGGGGGTCTCCATCTGGGCTGGTTTCAATTATGAGCAACAAATGCACACATGAATACACACAGTCACTTATTCATCTCACAAACACTCACAGACATACACAATCCCAGCTCAAGCAAAGAATATCTCTGCAAATGGTTTAAAGAGGATTCACGGGCTCAGAGAATAATCAGTTAACACAGTCTGGCATAATTCAATCTGAAATACACTCAATCCCATGAAAGAAGCATCGTGCATGTGTTAAAGGTCATTATCCATTCACTGAAAGGCATGTTCCAACATAGGAGGCACAATGTCTGTGTGTAAATAACAGAATGTTTTTGAGAAAGAGACAGACACATCTATAATTAGAGCCCAGACACACCAGCATTTATACCAGCCACATCTGGACTACAATTATTTCAGTTCAGTGGAATCAGTAGATTGTCTTACAAAGTTAAACTTAGGTGAACTCTGACATGCAAATTCACATTTCAGACCATCTGTAAACCCACTTGACAGTACTGACATTTAAGGAAAGGGAAAGAACTGGAGACTTCAAAATAAAGAAAGCTGTGTTTCACCATAAAAATTTAAACAACCTTGCTTTGCTGTAGATGATGCAACAGCTTTCAACTTGAACTGGCCTGAGGATGCACTGGCAAGAAAAAATAAGTCAGCCCTTTGGAATGGCCTGGCTTTCTGCCTTAACTGGTCAATGACCTGTTAATAATAGTCATAATAAGCAGTGTAGAGACACAACACAGTGTGGTTAAGCTAATAACACCGAAACAATACTAATGCCCACATATAGACAGCATGTCACCTGTCCCACCAGGGACAAAAACACATTGGACCACTGCTACATGTTAATAAAAGAGCCTATCGCTCTATTCCTCATGCAGCCATCAGACTCTCAGATCACTGTATGGTCCATCTAATCCCAACACATAGACAGAAACTTAAAGTTGTGAAGCCTGTGGTCAAAACAGTGAAGAGCTGGACTGAGCAGGCAAAGTCAGAGCTACAGGCCTGCTTTGACTGGACCGACTGGAGTGTATTTGAGGCTTTGTTTACAGATTTGGATGAACTCACTGACCCTGTAACATCTTTCATCAGCTCTTGTGAGGATGTGTGTGTGCCCGTAAAGACCTTCTCCACATACAACAAGCACTGGTTCACAGTAAAACTCAAGCAGCCAAAGAGGAGGCTTACAGAAGTGGGGACAGGATCCTGTACAGCCAGGCCAGGAACACACAGACAAAGGAGATCAGAGCAGCAAAGGGGAGCTACTCTGAAAAGCTGAAAACCTGTTTTCTGTGTGGAGAAGCCTCCAAAACATCACTGGCTACAGGAAACCATCCCCTTCTGTGGAATATCATCAACTGGCAGATGACCTCAATGTGTTTTACTGTAGGTTTGAGAAGCAGAACTCCACACCCCTCCCCAACCTCACCTCGGACCCAG
>NW_018127996.1:1168852-1173095 GCF_001952655.1 Monopterus albus
AACATTAATTTATGACTTATTGACGAGTAATTTTCTTCCAGCCAGTCATTAAATTTTTCTATGCTGGCTCCAGGTGCTCTGTAGATACAGCTTATTACAACATTCTTCTTTTTTTCCAAAAGTAGTTCAACAGTCACACATTCCAGTAAATTATCTACTACCCTAGACATTTTGTCTACATTCTTATAACAAAGTTTTTATCTATGTACAAGGCCACACCACCTCCCATCTTATTCTCTCTGTTCGTGCATACCAAGTCATAGCCATCAAGGTCAAAATCCATTCCCCTTACATTATTCATCCAAGTTTCAGAAATAGCAATTATATTAAATTATATTAAAAGAATGTTTTAGACTACTAAGATCTGTGAAAAGGATGTGTGTAGCCTTTTTAAAAAACAAAAGATTAAGGCACCAGGCCCAGACGGCATAACCCCCTCCTGCCTGAAAATTTGTACCGATAAGTGTGAAGATGAGGGCCAGCTGATGAACAGGTCACTGGAGCTGTGTGAAGTTCCTTCTTGCTTCAAACGCTCCACTATCATCCCAGTCCCCAAGAAACCCTCCATCAGCCGACTGAATGACTACAGATCTGTTGCCCTGACACCTGTAGTTATGAAGTCCTTTGAGAGACTGGTGTTGGCCCATCTGAAGCACAACATAGACCCCCTGCTGGACCCCCTGCAGTTTGCCTACCAGGCAAACAGGTCAGTGGATGATGCAGTCAACATGGCACTGCATTACATCCTGCAACACCTCGACTCCCCAGGGACATACGCACGGACTCTCTTTGTGGACTTCAGCTTGGCATTCAACACCACGCTCCCAGGCACTCTCTATTTCAAACTGACCCAGCTCACTGTGCCTGTCCTATTTTAATTTTCCTAATGCACACTCCTTTTTCTTGTTTGCATATTCTTTTTCTTTCCTTTTTAGACCTCTCAGCCTTTTATTGTTTACTTGTCTATTTGTTGCTTTACAGAAGGACATGTACATACACAATGAGAGCCATTGTACCCAAGCCAAATTCCTTGTGTGCTCAACACACCTGGTCAATAAATCTGATTCTGATTCAGAGTCTCTGAGCTCATTCCACAGTATCTCCTTTGGGTCAAGGTCTGGCCTCTGACTTGAACACTCCAAAAGGTGCATTACTTTGTTTGAACTAATTCTGTAGTAGATTTACTTTGGTGTTTAGTGTCATTGTACTGTTATATCACCCAGTTTCAGCTGGTGGACAGCCAATAGCCTGCAACCATGTCACTGTACAACCTGCAAGTAGTCACTTTATCACCAAGGCTCCAGCACAAGCTATAGATGTGCAAAGAATTTAGCCTTGAGCTCCTCGTGTGATTGAGGGCTGAGCCAGCTAAATATAAACACAATGAAAAATCTGCAGCTACACTTACTGTGATTTGATATACAGTAGTACTATACTTAGGATTGGGTATCAAGAATTGGTTCCAACTTGGAAGGGTTCTAAACTTTTAAGAATCGTGGATTCATTAAGACGTGGATTTTAATTCTGTGTTTCACTTCCTAACCATTGCATATTTCAATCATACTCCAGAATGAACTGCAATCAGTGTTATACACTCTGTAAAAGTTTCACTTATCTTCCAGGACCCGCTTTAAGGATGTTATTTATTATGCAGCATGTCAACAGTCATCATCCCTAGTGAGCACACAGTAACAACATGGATAGTTACAGTTTTTCTGAATTGCTAAAACAATAAACCACATTCTCTGAACCAAATTCTCAATATCCTGAATCAATTTGTCAAATAAATCACTCTTTCTGCAAAACCTTAAACAAGTTCAGCCACTTAGACTCTGTTTGCAAATCTCATGCACTCTTTTTGCTAAACTCTAAACACATTTTCACTAAAACACAATTCACACTGTGATGAACAAAAAAAAGCAGGAAGTGCAACCTGCCTACTTTGTGATTTGGGACAATGTCAGCTTTCACTGTGGTGTCCAAATACATGAGTGGTTCGACAACAACCAGAAAATTTGAAGCATGTTCCATCCACCATACAGACCTTTCCTCAAGCCAACAGAAGAGCTTTTCTCTGCATGGCGGTGGAAAGTCTATGACCGAAACCCATATACCAGGGAAAATCTCTTACAGGCAATGGAACTGGCCTGTGGTGAGATAGACGTGCAGTCTTGTCAAGGCTGGATCCACCACACCAGAGGGTTTTTTGCCCATTGCCTGTGACGTAGATGAAGCCCTCTGGCCGGGCCCAGCTCAAAGACGTGATCCTGAGGCAGAATAATCTTTCTGATGTGTTTTTTTCTTTCTTCTTTTTTGATTGTAACATGGTTTTTGGTAAATTCACCATACCTAGGTGTGATGTCTTTTGTTTTGTGTGTTTTTTACTATATACAATAAACGTTTTTGTTGTAACTACATGTCCTGAATGCTGTGTACTCCTGCTTTTGATGTAGTGTCTAATGACTGAGCTGCAGTGTGTATATAATTGACTCATTTGTGTATGATCTGAAAGCATTGTTTGATTTTGAGTGCTGGTGAAATGGTTTTGAAGCAATTGCTTGATTTTGCCAGATGAGTCAGAGGTTTTGTGAATTTAGTTTGAGTATTTGGATTTGTGTTTTCAAGGTTTTGAGAAAATGAGTGGTGGTTTCAAGAAACGTGTTTTAGCAATTCAGAAAAACTGTAAACAGCTGATACTAATAACACTAACGTGAAAAAACGTGCTACTTGCAAGAAAAGAAGGAAGACATTTAGTTGGTTTCCATCTCAGCATGGATGAAACTTTTGAACACTGTAGGTGTAAACTGGATTATTCAGTTCAGTCTCATAAATCAATGGGGAGCAGGGGAGAGTATCCACAGGAAGGAATGAGGCCATGTGTGTGAGAGTGAGCAGAAGGATTATGAGCCTGAGGCAGGAAGCTTGAGTTTCCAAGTTGGTCTCTAAACAAATCACTCTATACTAATTTGTTCTTAACTCTGAGATCCCAATGTCAAAGTGTGGATGTATGCAAAAAGTTAGTAGAAAAAAAGAGAGAGAGAGCGTATGCAAGATCTTTGATTTGAATACAAACTTTACAATGAGCAAAGACTCTCAAACACCAGATTAAGGCCCAAAATAAATTCACAATTAAACCTGCCAAGCATCCAGCATTAATAGGAGTCCCTGTGGAGGACTGTGGAGCTCTGCATATACACCACCTAAACATGTTATTGTCAATAAAACCTTGTTCCACAAAACTGATTATTCAAAATTATCAGGCAAAAGAGGAAACAGTGAAGGAGAAGAAGGAAGCAGAATGTTATTTTTTAAGATGAAAGTATGAATTTACTTTGTGCCAATAAACAACAAAAACCAAAAACTACTATAACAAATATGAGTGCTGTTGGGGGAGGCACACCTACACAAGTAGATCTAAGTGAAAGATGGTGTGTGTGTGTGTGTGTGTGTGTGTGTGTGTGTGTGTGTGTGTGTGTGTATCCGTCAGCTGTTAACAGTAGCCTGCTAGCAGAACAAAGAAAAGTAAGAGTCTCAGAGAGATAATGGAAATGCAAAATAAATGCAAGAGAAACAAACTGATGTATCAGGCCACATCATTTCATTTTCTGATGCGTCTGAGATTTAGGGTGATGACAATACATGAAAGATGAAAAATAAATTAGTTAAGCCATGCAGAAAGATCACAGCTTCATGCCATTCAGTGTTTCTACATGGGCAATAACAAGAGCACAGCAGCAAAAAGGAAGAGGAAGCGAGCAAGAAAGAACTTGTCATTCTTTTAAAATGTCTGTCTTTCCAATTTAGGCATTGCAATACTAAGACAAAAGGTGATGGTACTGTGGCTGTAGGATCAAACTGACTGAAGGAAAAGGTTTATGTTCAGTGAGATTACACCAAGATTGAAGATTACACCAAGGCTGTGAGGGAGAGAAGAAAGGAGTTGATGCCCAAGTTAAGAGAGGCAAGGCAGAAAGGAGACATTGCTTTTCTGAGATATGACCGACTAGTGACCCGTCCTCAGAACCAGGAAGCAGGACTCAAGTCCAGCACTCAGAAGACCAGCTTGCTGAGACAAGGAGTGGGAGGAGGGGCCGCTGGACCCTCGGCTGTATGGGAGAGATTCGATTTGAAAGAAATTTGAAGAAATACGCAGGTGTATTGATATCTGCGATGGCAGATGAGTGTCGAGTCTACAACACCAAGCATGACACATGTACTGAATGAGGCAAGTGATTTGTCTCAT
>NW_018127996.1:1176031-1190036 GCF_001952655.1 Monopterus albus
CCACCTTAGGCAGATAGCGAAGCTAAAGCCTTTTCTTTCACGTCAGCACTTTGAGACAGTAATCCATGCATTTATTACATCACGCTTGGATTACTGTAACGCTCTTTATATCGGAGTCAGCCAGTCATCACTGGCTCGTCTACAATTGGTTCAAAATGCGGCTGCCCGTCTCTTGGCTGGGGTGCGTAAAAGGGAGCATATAACTCCTATTTTGGCATCCCTTCATTGGCTTCCAGTGTTTTTCAGGACTCATTTTAAGATTTTTATTTGTTTTTAAGTCTTTGAATGGTCTTGCTCCATTGTATCTTGCTGAGCTTTTATTTCCTTATAGTCCCTCTCGGTGCCTCAGATCAGCTGACCAGCTCTTGCTTGAGGTACCGTGGGCCAGGCGTAAACTCAGAGGGGACAGAGCGTTTTCCATTGTGGCTCCTAAGCTATGGAATGCGCTGCCCCTTTACATCAGGCAGGCCGCCTCGTTGGCTATTTTTAAAACTTACTTGAAGACTCACTTGTATGCTTTGGCGTTTGATATGCTATGAGACTCTGTTTGGGCTGAGTTTTGGTTGATAGTATTTTGTTATTTTGCTATGTTGGTTCTTTTATGTTATTTTATTGGTATTTTAATATTGTAGTTGTCACGTTTTTAGATGTTTTGAATTGTATCTTATGTTAAGCACTTTGTTGGCCTCGGCTGTGTTCAAGTGCTTTATACAGTGCCTTGCGAAAGTATTCGGCCCCCTTGAACTTTGCGACCTTTTGCCACATTTCAGGCTTCAAACATAAAGATATAAAACTGTAATTTTTTGTGAAGAATCAACAACAAGTGGGACACAATCATGAAGTGGAACGAAATTTATTGGATATTTCAAACTTTTTTAACAAATAAAAAACTGAATAATTGGGCGTGCAAAATTATTCAGCCCCTTTACTTTCAGTGCAGCAAACTCTCTCCAGAAGTTCAGTGAGGATCTCTGAATGATCCAATGTTGACCTAAATGACTAATGATGATAAATAGAATCCACCTGTGTGTAATCAAGTCTCCGTATAAATGCACCTGCACTGTGATAGTCTCAGAGGTCCGTTTAAAGCGCAGAGAGCATCATGAAGAACAAGGAACACACCAGGCAGGTCCGAGATACTGTTGTGGAGAAGTTTAAAGCCGGATTTGGATACAAAAAGATTTCCCAAGCTTTAAACATCCCAAGGAGCACTGTGCAAGTGATAATATTGAAATGGAAGGAGTATCAGACCACTGCAAATCTACCAAGACCTGGCCGTCCCTCTAAACTTTCAGCTCATACAAGGAGAAGACTGATCAGAGATGCAGCCAAGAGGCCCATGATCACTCTGGATGAACTGCAGAGATCTACAGCTGAGGTGGGAGACTCTGTCCATAGGACAACAATCAGTCGTATACTGCACAAATCTGGCCTTTATGGAAGAGTGGCAAGAAGAAAGCCATTTCTTAAAGATATCCATAAAAAGTGTCGTTTAAAGTTTGCCACAAGCCACCTGGGAGACGCACCAAACATGTGGAAGAAGGTGCTCTGGTCAGATGAAACCAAAATCGAACTTTTTGGCAACAATGCAAAACGTTATGTTTGGCGTAAAAGCAACACAGCTCATCACCCTGAACACACCATCCCCATTGTCAAACATGGTGGTGGCAGCATCATGGTTTGGGCCTGCTTTTCTTCAGCAGGGACAGGGAAGATGGTTAAAATTGATGGGAAGATGGATGGAGCCAAATACAGGACCATTTTGGAAGGAAACCTGATGGAGTCTGCAAAAGACCTGAGACTGGGATGGAGATTTGTCTTCCAACAAGACAATGATCCAAAACATAAAGCAAAATCTACAATGGAATGGTTCACAAATAAACATATCCAGGTGTTAGAATGGCCAAGTCAAAGTCCAGACCTGAATCCAATCGAGAATCTGTGGAAAGAACTGAAAACTGCTGTTCACAAATGCTCTCCATCCAACCTCACTGAGCTCGAGCTGTTTTGCAAGGAGGCATGGGCAAAAATTTCAGTCTCTCGATGTGCAAAACTGATAGAGACATACCCCAAGTGACTTACAGCTGTAATCGCAGCAAAAGGTGGCGCTACCAAGTATTAACTTAAGGGGGCTGAATAATTTTGCACGCCCAATTTTTCAGTTTTTTTATTTGTTAAAAAAGTTTGAAATATCCAATAAATTTCGTTCCACTTCATGATTGTGTCCCACTTGTTGTTGATTCTTCACAAAAAATTACAGTTTTATATCTTTATGTTTGAAGCCTGAAATGTGGCAAAAGGTCGCAAAGTTCAAGGGGGCCGAATACTTTCGCAAAGCACTGTATGTAGAGATACTGCTTGCAGCCAATGATGCATGAAATTTTTGTATAATATGATGTTATGGGGTAGGATGGGATAAGTCTGACTTCTTTCTACTCCATTCAAACATGTAATAGGTGTAAACAAACTGATTTTGGATTAGCATTGGTTGGATATGTGTAATTATGTGTGTGTTGCTGTCATTTGTTCTGTTCTGCATGTTTGAAAGAATAAATCAATCAATCAAACAGTGTGGATGACAGATATGAGAATCGCCCACTAATACATATTAGCACTACAACAAAGGATTATTTAAATTTCCAATTAACTGGTACATTTACTTGTGTTGCTCATTTGAGGAGCTAGTGAAAAATGCCCATTACAGTTTTAAAGAATGGAATTTTTTAAGTCAAACCAGTCAAAAACAACTGTGCCCTTACAACTCCCTCCACCACAACAGTAAGTTCTACCAGCAGTAACAAGTTCTTCTTCCCTTGGTTTTGTGTGTCAGGCAACGCACAAGCAGGATTAACTCTTTGATTGGTGGAGCTTGCTGGGGCTGTATGATACCTGAGAGAAACATCTGCAGTTGCTTCTCAATGCCACTCCTCCTCAGCAGCTTCTCATTTTTTATTTACATGTAAAAATCCGTAATTATAATATTACCCTAAAGCCCGAACTTAACATCAGCCCAGCCCAGAACCTGTTCTACCTCAGCCCCGTCCAGTTCCTTGTCTGCCTCTGTTCCCCTCACTCCACCACCAGGTAACCCATTCCTTGTCTCTTAAATAAACTATCTTTTTGTTGCAATCCTGTGTCTCGTGTCTGCATATTGGGGTCCACCTATAACGGCTCGACCATAACACTCTGACTCCATCTCTGTACTTAACACAAAAAGGGATATTTACTAAGGAATTGGGGCTCATTTTTGGCACTAAACAGAATTTTGTGTGTTCATATTGCAGGAGTTGCAGTGGGGTTTTGCAGTAGAGAAACAGAAGAACGTGTTCCTGTTCGGGGATGCAAAAATCAGGGAGGGGAAAATGGAAATTTATACAAATACCCTCAGCACCTGATTTACCATCGCTGTAACAGAAGGAACTACAGCTGAAATTTAATGTCTGGAGAAAGCAGGTGTAAAATTTGCAGCCCTGCTCTCAGTGTGGCAGATGTAAGTCATTTGAGACCTCATCTGATTTAGGAACATGTTTGAGGAGGCAGAGGGTGCTCGTACTGCCACTTTGTTGCAGCTTTCCACCCACCTTTGCACCACACATGCAGTGTTAGCTGTGAAAGGAAAAATGCATCCCAAGGTCAGATTCCAGTGTTGTAGCAGTCATACAAAACAGAAAAACATGGTGTTTAATATAGGTAAGGTGGTGCAGAGAACGACAGGAAGGAAGCAATAATGCTTCTGCATGTACTTTACAAGCCCAAGGACAAACATGCCTGAGGCAGATAAATACATCAGTGAGTTGTGGTAGCTGAAGTAATATGAATCAATATAATATGAGAACACACAACACACACATACATCCTTGTTTTTTACACTGACTTCCATTCATTTCCTGGAGACTTACCCTAACCTTAACTGTTACAACTTCAGAGAATAACAAGGCAGGCTCAGAGCTTCAGGTCTCTTCTCAAAATTTTTACTGTTCTACTCAGACAACAACAAACAGTATCAATGCCCACATGTTGTGGAACACAGGGGAGAGGAGAGGTGTCACTATGCTAATGGAAATACTGTATGTCCATGTCCATACACTACATTAACCCTAACCACTCCATGCCTAACCCTAAGCTAACATTAAACCAACTAATCTCCATTAAACAGTTTCTTCGTGGGTATCAGTATCCAGTCTCCATGAGTCCCCACAATGTTAGTAGGCTCCAGGCTACACACACACTGTAGTAGACACAGGAATGAATGTTCATACACCTGGAAATGATGTATGCAGGCAGCAACATGTGTAGACAAGCACATGCACTGGGAGACATACAGGATGAAGTCCCCCCGTACTGTAAACGCTTCAAGATAGGTTCACATAGTGCACATTGTTTTACGTATCTCACTACTGTCCTGTGAATAAGTAAATACCTAATGAATTCCACAGTGATCCTTTTAAAAGAAGAAACCTAACACTGTTCTTCCTTTAGAATGAAATGGGAGTGGCCCTCTGTCCTGGTCTCACTGAAGCATCTATCAGACCAAACAGCCAACTGGAAATCTGAAATGGAATTAAATGGCTTCGGTTATGCTTTGCCCTTGTGAGGTAAGTTACAGTCAGGTCCATAAATATTGGGACATCAACACAATTCTAACATTTTTGGCTCTATACACCACCACAATGGATTTGAAATGAAACGAACAAGATGTGCTTTAACTGCAGACTGTCAGCTTTAATTTGAGGGTATTTACATCCAAATCAGGTGAACGGTGTAGGAATTACAACAGTTAAGGGACCAAAAGTAATGGGACAGTTGGCTTCTCAGCTGTTCCATGGCCAGGTGTGTGTTATTCCCTCATGCCCATTACAATGAGCAGATAAAAGGTCCAGAGTTCATTTCAAGTGTGCTATTTGCATTTGGAATCTGTTGCTGTCAACTCTCAAGATGAGATCCAAAGAGCTGTCACTATCAGTGAAGCAAGCCATCATTAGGCTGAAAAAACAAAACAAACCCATCAGAGAGATAGCAAAAACATTAGGCGTGGCCAAAACAACTGTTTGGAACATTCTTAAAAAGAAGGAACGCACCGGTGAGCTCAGCAACACCAAAAGACCCAGAAGACCACGGAAAACAACTGTGGTGGATGACCGAAGAATTCTTTCCCTGGTGAAGAAAACACCCTTCACAACAGTTGGCCAGATCAAGAACACTCTCCAGGAGGTAGGTGTATGTGTGTCAAAGTCAACAATCAAGAGAAGACTTCACCAGAGTGAATACAGAGGGTTCACCACAAGATGTAAACCATTGGTGAGCCCCAAAAACAGGAAGGCCAGATTAGAGTTTGCCAAACGACATCTAAAAAAGCCTTCACAGTTCTGGAACAACATCCTATGGACAGATGAGACCAAGATCAACTTGTACCAGAGTGATCTTGCGGTGAACCCTCTGTATTCACTCTGGTGTCTTCTCTTGATTGTTGACTTTGACACACATACACCTACCTCCTGGAGAGTGTTCTTGATCTGGCCAACTGTTGTGAAGGGTGTTTTCTTCACCAGGGAAAGAATTCTTCAGTCATCCACCACAGTTGTTTTCCATGGTCTTCCGGGTCTTTTGGCTTAAAAAGAAGGAACGCACCGTTCCTTCTTTTTAAGAATGTTCCAAACACTTGTTTTGGCCACGTCTAATGTTTTTGCTATCTCTCTGATGGGTTTGTTTTGTTTTTTCAGCCTAATGATGGCTTGCTTCACTGATAGTGACAGCTCTTTGGATCTCATCTTGACAGTTGACAGCAACAGATTCCAAATGCAAATAGCACACTTGAAATGAACTCTGGACCTTTTATCTGCTCATTGTAATTGGGATGAGGGAATAACACACACCTGGCCATGGAACAGCTGAGAAGCCAATTGTTCCATTACTTTTGTTCCCTTAACAAGTGGGAGGCACATATGCAAACTGTTGTAATTCCTACACCGTTCACCTGATTTGGATGTAAATACCCTCAAATTAAAGCTGACAGTCTGCAGTTAAAGCACATCTTGTTCGTTTCATTTCAAATCCATTGTGGTGGTGTATAGAGCCAAAAATGTTAGAATTGTGTTGATGTCCCAATATTTATGGACCTGACTGTAAATATCTGTAGTGAAAAGAAAAGACAGGGGTTACATCTGCTGAACAAATTCAAAAGGTATTACTGTTGTGTACTGAAAGTTTGTTCTGCTGCCCAAAATATCTCATTCAGAAGCTGATTTAGTCACTTGACCTGTTCTGATCTGTCTCTGTCTTCTGATTTTTCTGGTTCTTGGAAGAAGTGGGTTTTAAACTGGTGTAAATTCATCTGCAATCAACTGAAAAATAGACAAGAAGACACAAAAAAACCCCAGCTGAGAAAAATGCACGGCACCAACATGTATGAAAAGATAAGATCATTTAACATGAAACGCTGTGGATGTGGATGTATTATAACATTAAAGTTACTTTCAACTGGATATCTTCTGTGTTGCTATCAAAAGGAATAAGTCAGTTCAGGAATCAGTGTGAGCAGTAAACCATCTAAATCTTGCTCCTGATATTCACTATAGAAATATCACCATAGTAATCAGACATTTAATCTTCTCTCAAGTTGAACCCGGTGAACAGTACTTTGGCCAAAATGTGAGTGAATTCAGCTTCTGAATCACACACTGCTCTGCAGAGCAGAGGGACATTGATAGTGTGTGTGAACAAATACACTGCCTTTTCCAGTAACCCCGCCACTGATGAAAACACCACCTACTTTATAGTCAGAGTAACTGTACACAGAGGTGACAACAGCTGTAGCCTCAAAATGCTAAAATGTCTTTGGGTTTTGTTGACTAAAATCTAAATTTGACTAAAAGGAATATACATTTTTGTCACAACAATAAGATTAAATAATAATCAGGGGCCAAAATAGCACAGCACAGCACAAAACAATTATAACAAATTGCTAAAAACTGTTTAAATGTTACTTAATGCTGAAAATTCCGTTGGTTAAAAAGTCATTTTCCAGCCTGGACTCAGTGTTTGTAGAAAACATCATGCCCTGCTCCCTCAGAGGTGCTTAATGCTGGTGCTTCTCAAAAGTCCAAGTCCTCCTTCCTAATGGCCAAATAAATAGTGAAGCGCACAGCGAAGTCAGACCGACTTTGTGTGTAACGACTGTACCTAGATTTGGTGTCAGATCTGTCTGGCTGGAGTGCACCCCCACCCCCACCCCTACTTTTTTACTTACTAAATAAGTAAGAAACTATGAAAGAGTCAGCTGTATGGTGATCACTGCTTACACCTTGGTGTATATGAATAGCTTCTCTCACTACACACAACAGTGCAAGTACCTCACACATTTCGTGAGCTACTTTGTAAGCCACTGCAGTACAGCTGTCTGGCTCACCACTGTTTATGGACAACAGTGGAGGTTTATACAAAATTCATTATTTGGGATTTGTGGAAAATAAAAATACAGTACACAAAATCTCTGGTCTTATCCTTTAAGGTGTGTTGTATCCGGTACTTTTTACCATGCTAACTCTGAGAGACGAGACAGTCCAAGTAACTGCAAAACAGTGCTGATTTATTCAAAGGATCACAGGTAAAATTAACATTACACGCTCAGGTATCTTGCACCTCCAAACTGCTCGCAGGCAGATGTAAGATGAAAGACCCTGAGCCCACCAGGCCTATACATTATATCACCTCGGTTGGGCTAGCCCCATACTACACAGAAACGTCAACCGAGACGTCTCTGTTACCAGCTTTGCAGCTGGTCATAGCAGTAGTCAAAACATGAAGCAAATCAATGTGTGTGTGTCTGTTGGTTAAGTGGTGTGTAGCTAAAAACATTCTCACATGACCTCTAGTGACATGTCATGACATTAAACATAGGAACATATTATGGCTAAGGCTACAGTTATACACGTCGTAATAATAATATTAAACACCCTGTCTGCTGACAGTCATCAACTCTTCTCTCTAGTTATCCTTGACCAGATGTACCCTGTAGAAACTCATAAGCATGACTAAGCATTTAACAGTCTAACTAGACATCCTATCTCCACTAAACATTTCTAATACATAAACTATCTATCCAATATCTATCTGACTAAAAATACCTAACAGGTGTGTCATTCTTTTAAATGAGGGATCATTTCTTTGCTATTTCAAAACATAACTTCCTGTAAAAAAAAAAATAAAATCAATCAGAACAATTTTTGACTGTTCCCCCTTTTGAGAAATCTACCGCCTAATAAAATGTGTACCACTGACAGCCACCAAACTCCCCTTTGTGTTCAGAATGCCAAACCAATCTCACTTTGAAATGAGACAGCCTTGTTAAAAAGCTTTGTTGTGAGTGAACAGGTTAGTTCAGTTATTTTCCTTTGGCAAAGGACACAGTAGTTTTTGTTCCTCATATTTGTGTGCAAAATGAAGCCCAGACATCAAGTCACAGCTCTGAAAGTAATTACTTCGTAAATCCTCACTCCATATGGCTGCAATGGGAGTGCACACGTGGTTGAATCTGTTCCCCAGTGTACATTCCATTCTCCTGAGAGCAAGGTGCTGCATGAGAAGGAACATTTGCTGAGAGCAGTGGCAGCCAAAAGATAACCTGGCCTGACAAAATTATTTGCTGACACACATGGAAACACACTAAATTTGGGCTGCAGCCAAATCACATCCACTTCAGCCAAAATTAAACTGTAAATAAAAACTGATTCCAGAACAAACGTCTTTACTTTTCAGTCCTTCTCCTGAGACAGGACAAGTCTGGTAGTACACGTCACCACTACTGCTTTATTTGGAAGCTACCTCTAACTTTGTTTTTCCCTGACTTATTTCCAGTCACCAGTCACTGTAGCTTGTTCTTGTTATTCTGCTTTCACAATCAAATTCCTAACAACTGTCAATGAAGACGATCTTAATTTAACACATTATGGACAGCTTAATGTTTGTGGACAAAATGGAAGTAGGAGTAAAAATAAAAAATAGTAAGAGCTGTCAGTATAGAGCGATATATTGTCAGCCACTGATATCACAAACCTTAATCAGTTAGACATAATATAAAGTCACGTTTCAGGCCACCACTGACACCCAGCAGTTTCCAAGCAAAACAAATCACATGCATGCACCTCCTGAAAAAAGAGCAACATTTAACAAGACTAAAGACCTATTAGATGGCTCCCCTGCAGAGAGAGGGGTGGCAGTCATCTGTCTCATCTGAGAAGGTGATGAGTCGGCTTACAGACAGGAGGTTGGCCCTGTGGTGCGGTCGTAACAACATGGAGCTGAACACACTCAAAACAGTGGAGACGACAGTGGACTTCAGGAGGAGAAAGCATGACAACAATTTCCCATTCTCTATATAACCATTGTACATATCAAACTGAAAGCTCAGATTAGTTGTCTCTTTTTGTCCCTGTTCTCTTTATGTGAATGCACCTATTTTTCCTTTCTTGTTGCCTTACAAAGCACAGTGAGAGCCTCTGTACCAGAGTCAAATTTCTTGTGTGTTTAAACATACTTGGCCAATGAAGCTGATTCTGATTCTGAAAATAAGTATTCACTGTGCTCCTCAGTAATTTAACTCATTGTTCTGGTTGGCACTTTAACACCAAGACATCTTTTGAACAAAGGGCCACAGAAGAGCTGAAGGGAAGGTGCAGAGGAAGAGCTGTGAGGCAGGGGCATGTTGTGATGTAGCCTTCAAATTTCTCTGTGATGCTGTTTCAGAAGAGCATGCAGCACACTCAAGGGCCCAAATTACCCAGGGCATCATCTCGTTGTGCTTTTACCCTCAAAACAAAAGAAAAAAAAACAAAACAAATGAGAGGGCAATTAAATCAAGGACAAATAGACTGAGAAACAGTTTTTATCCAAAAGCATTTATGACATTAAACTCTGCCAAATCATGATTGAACTAACAAAATTACAAACTAACAGAACTACAACATTTTGGCAGACTTGGACAAACGTGTGCCAGGGTTGCACTCCACTCCCTGCCCCTCTCCGTTTCTCTCTCTCTTCCTCTCTCCCCGCAAACACCGGCATCTCCGGAATGCTCTCACCTGTGGCTGATCACATTGATTATGAGCTGGCTTACTTAACCTCCAAGTTCTCACTCAGTCTCCGCCGGTTCGTTGATGTTGATGAAGCTACAATGTACCAGCTCCTGCTTCACTACCTCCAATCCTGTTAAAATCAACACCATTCCGTCTGGGCCAGCCTTCCTGCAGCAGCCGTCTGACTCACCGCTCAACTCAGCCATCACTATCCGCCTCCAGTAACTCCTCTTCCTCGCACCACTCCACTGGGTCAGCCTGTCTCCACATGCTCCCCTGTTAACTGGACTGTCTTTCCTGACTCTCAGTTTTCCCCTGTTTCAGTTGTGTTAATAGAACTTTCTTTATTTATCTAAACTGTCATACTGTTGTCTGGGTCCTTCTTACCTCTCTCTCGCCCCCTGGCTTGAGAGAGATCCTAACAACGCGTCATTGTTCTGTGCACTGGTACTAATTGTTCTCATGTCCAGCATTATTTATTCTGTTTTAGTTATCATTTATTCTGCTTTTATTGTAGCTGCTACTTGTTCTGTTTATGTACTGAAAAGGACGGTTACCCAATTTGACAATAGAGGCATTCATTAATTCATTCACAAATGCAGCTTGTCATATATGTCCAGGTGTCATCAGTTATTATATTAGCAAATTCATATTTATTTACTCTAGAAATTATCTTTGTCAGGAAACCACTGACCTTCGCCTGTCTGCTTCTCACACCTTTCTTCCTAGTAAATTGTCCACAGATTAGTTGACTCGTCAACCACGCAGAGTCGACATTTTCAACACATAGTTGACTAGTCACCGGCCATGTGATTAACACTACCAACATCCCAATCTGACACAATGAAGGCTGCCAATGTGACACGGCGACTCATCGGTCATTTTTGACACTTAACAGTAGTGACCTGTGCCCTGAGGCGACTGCAGGACCAGCTGGGGGTAAAAACCCCAAACCGACTGCCCAGCAGATGGAAATCCACCATCGCCATGTTGGAGCAGCTGTTAGCTGTGCAGTCTGTCCTCACTGATGAATCTGTCCCCAGCCCAAGTGCCCAGAAGTCACAAGCCATGAGAGCATCACAGTGGGAGCTGGTGGAACAGCTGATTCTGTGCTGCAACCCCTAGCCCCATCTTGTGCTTTATTTTTTAACAATGTCATCAGTGAGTAGCCAACATCAACTTTCGTAACAGAATGGCAGCCATGTAACCCCTACTTCCTAGACACGTTTCCTCCCTGACTTTGTAGATAATTAAATACCACAGAACCAGCTGCATATCTAATGCTTACTTTAATGGCATGTTGACCAAACAGGTTGCTTCAGTTTACAACCTAAACTGTGGTCTCTCATGTCAAAGTCCTGTGCTCTGAACATGGACTTTATGTTGTTATTTATACTACATGACCTGACTTCCTCCTTTGCCCCAGTCATAATTATTATGGGTGCTAGAGGTCACCTAAAATTAAAATGTAATTATGGGTTGTAATAATCTGCTGGCACAGATAAGTGATGAGGTCGTTTGTTTTTTTGGTGCTACCTCTCTGTGCCTGAGATGAGGAGGAAGACAGAGTGTGGGAGATGCCATTCTTACTCTGCAGTGTGTTTTTATTAGGCTCCTTGTCTAGATGCTGTGAGGGGACTGGGGAAAACAGCTGGTGCAAGCCCAACACATGCTTCATAAAGCAAATGGCTTTCAGGCCTGAGCTGTTATAACATGTCTACTATAAACAGCACACTTACTCCATCCATTCTTTAACACTGCCCTCTCTGTGCTCTTTTCACCTCTGCCTGGCTTTATCTTTCTCCCCCACTCGTATGTTTACTTTAACAAGTAGCACTGCACGTCATGAACATTCAGTGATACACAAGCCACCGCAGACATGAGCAGCAGATGGCTGCATGGACAGTGGCTCTCTCCGAGTTGTACTTGCAGCACATTGAGTGGGAGGCAAAGCGCCTCTTAAGTCATTTTCATTAGTCTGAAATCTCTCCTTTTGTGCTCATGTCCAGTTGGTCTTCATTACTGTACAAAGCTGTGTCCAGAAAGCTCCAGACAACAGTGACTCGTTAATTCTGTACACACAAATACCTGAGGCACTGGCCTTTGCATCTGCAAATGTGCTTCATCAACATCTTTCATTCACCCTGTTACTGGTTTATTGTAAATATGTCAAATAAACCTAAAGTCCAGCATGTTATTGGCTCACAAACACTTAATGAAATGCTTTGGTGAGTCAATCATGTTAATAAAAGTTTATTTTTGTGGCGTAATAATATCCATTTTAAACTGTTTAAATGAACAATGCACAGTTAGCTTCTAATAGCTTCCTGTTCCTCTCCTCCTTTCACATGTTCAGTTATTCCTCTGCCTCCTTTAGTGATGATGGTACTTGTAGTAAATGTCAGATGTTAGCAGCATTGGATGCGAGGCTCACAGATTTGGAAGCGTGGCTCCGCACCATGGAAACCAGCCCAGCTAGCTATGCCCATGTAGCCAGTGCGGAGCCTCCTAGTAGTGATGGGAAGTTTGGATCATTTTACTGATTTGGTTCTTTGAATCTCGTTCAGCAAAATGAACAAATTTTTTTTGAGTCACTTGGTCACTTCAGCAGAATGTAATTAAAATGTTACATGTTAATTCCCCATCTACTTACGCACATATTGATCATGTTTCGAATAAGAAAGAACTGTAATGCAGCCAAGGTCATATTATAAGTAATATCGTACCTGTGTCTTGAGGCAATGCAGTCTGTTACTTCAACACCTCACCTCCGGATATTTTGGGTCAAATTCGTTTGGTCTTTTGTCACGTAACATCCTAAAATAAGCTAAGCTATGCAATGCCATCTTTTGTATAATATACAGAAAGATTTTCCCTGATGAAGTTTAAAGCTGCCCAATTCACTGTGCACCGGCCCCTTACGGATCCTCCTGCAGGTGGTGGTCTAATTAGCAGAGACGGCATCCATCCCACTTTGGGTGGTGCGGCTCTCTTATCTAGAAATCTGGACGAGTTTGTTTTACAACCTAAATTATGACAACCCAGAGTTGAGTCCAGGATGCAGGGTTGCAGTCTTACACGCCTCTCTGCTGTCTCCTTGCAGCTGCTACCCACCCAACGCTCTCAGTACCCCATAGAGACTGTGTCTGCCCCCCGCCCACCTAAATTATTTAAATCAAAAATCAACTCAAGAGGAGTTATTCATAACAACCTAATTAAAATTAAGACGACGACTCTTATGGAAGAAAATAACAGGACAATCAAATGTGGACTATTAAATATCAGATCTCTCTCATCTAAATCTCTGTTAGTGAATGATTTGATAAGTGAACATCACATTGACTTATTGTGTCTTACTGAAACATGGTTAAGGCAGGAGGAATATGTCAGCCTAAATGAATCCACTCCACCTAGTCACAGTAACTGTCACATCCCTCGAAACACAGGCCGAGGTGGTGGCGTGGCAGCGATCTTTGACTCAAGCCTATTAATCAACCCAAGACCTAAACATAGTTATAACTCATTTGAAAGTCTCACCCTGAGTCTCTCACACCCAAACAGGAAAACTCAAAAGCCTTTTCTGTTTGTTATTGTATACCGTCCACCTGCTCCTTATTCAGAGTTTTTAAGTGAATTCTCAGACTTTCTGTCTGATTTAGTGCTTAGTACAGATAAAATAATCATAGTAGGCGACTTTAATATTCATGTAGATGCCGACAATGACAGCATCAACAATGCATTCTGTTCATTATTAGACTCAGTTGGCTTCTCTCAAACTAAATAAACCCACTCACTGTTTTAAACACACTCTTGATCTTGTTCTGACATATGGCATCAAAACTGAACACTTAATAGTTTTTCCCCATAACCCTCTTCTGTCTGACCATTTTCTAATAACTTTTGAATTTAAATTAATAGATTATACTCTATGTGGG
>NW_018127996.1:1190902-1192633 GCF_001952655.1 Monopterus albus
GACCCCATCCTGACCAGGCTGCTCAAAGACGTCTTTCCTCTAATCAACACATCCATACTAGATCTGATTAACCTTTCTCTATTAACAGGTTATGTTCCACAGGCTTTTAAAGTTGCAGTAATTAAACCTCTACTCAAAAAGCCTACTCTTGACCCAGGTGTCCTAGCTAATTATAGATCAATATCCAATCTCCCGTTTATTTGTAAAATTCTTGAAAAAGCTGTTGCTAACCAGTTATGTGAGCATTTGCATGAGAATGATTTGTTTGAGGATTTTCAGTCAGGATTTAGAGTCCATCATAGTACAGAAACCGCATTGGTGAAAGTCACCAATGATCTTCTCCTAGCCTCGGACAAAGGACTTGTCTCCATACTTGTCCTCTTAGATCTCAGTGCTGCTTTTGACACCATTGATCACAGCATCTTACTGCAGAGACTTGAACATGTTATTGGGATTAAAGGAACTGCGCTAAGTTGGTTCAAATCTTATTTATCAGAAAGATTTCAATTTGTTCATGTCAATGACAAATGTTCCACACAAACTGACGTTAGTCACAGCGTTCCACAGGGCTCTGTGTTAGGCCCAATTCTCTTCACTTTATACATGATCCCTTTAGGCAATATTATCAGGAAGCACAACATAAATTTCCATTGCTATGCAGATGATACACAGTTATATTTATCTATGACGCCAAATGAATCAGGTCAGCTGGTCAAACTTCAAGCATGTCTTAAAGACATAAAGGCCTGGATGACCTGCAACGTCTTACTTCTAAACTCTGACAAAACCGAAGTTATTGTGCTTGGGCCTGAAAACCTTAGAAATCTGCTGTCTAATCATATAGTTACTTTAGATGACATAGCTCTTGCCTCCAGTACTACTGTGAGGAACCTTGGAGTCATCGTTGATCAGAATATGTCCTTTAAATCACAAATAAACCAAGTCTCTAGATCTGCCTGCTGTCACCTGCGCAATATTGCAAAAATCAGGAGCATCCTGTCTCAAAGTGATGCTGAAAAACTGGTCCATGCATTTGTTACCTCCAGGCTGGACTACTGTAACTCTTTACTATAAGTATATCCCAATAATTCCCTAAAAAGCCTCCAGTTAATCCAAAATGCTGCAGCCAGAGTACTGACAGGAACTAGCAAGAGAGATCATATCTCTCCCATATTAGCTTCTCTCCACTGGCTCCCTGTAAAATTCAGAATAGAATTTAAAATCCTTCTCCTAACATACAAAGCCCTTAATGACAAGGCTCCAGTATAGTTAGGGCTGGATCAGGTGACACTGAGCCTTCCCTTAGTTATACTGCTATAGGCCTAGGCTGCTGGGGGGCCCCATGATGCTCTGAGTTTCTCTCCTCTCCTCCCCAAATCACAAATATTATCCAGAAACCTAAAATGAAGCTGACATTCCCTGTAATTTAAAATAGCTTTGTTTATTTAAGAGTAAAGCAGGTGTGTATACTTTTGCACACATGCTGTAATAATAACAATGACAGAAAAGCTGCTCTTAGTGTGTGTTTATGTGTGTGTAGGAGCTGTGTAAGATGAATCTCAATGACTTTACTGTGGCAAATGTAGTGAAAAGTTAGTAGCTGCAGTTCATGACTATGGATCTGTGTGTCCTATTGCAGCTTGGTCAGACATACTGTAGTTCTGTGTGTGTAAGAGACAGAGAGGGATAGAGAAAGACAAACACAGGAAGATTGGTTGAATCATTGTGGAG